>NW_015168058.1:1074205-1077891 GCF_001447785.1 Gekko japonicus
GTGTAGGGGGTGCAGCAAACTGAGCGGTGGACTTTTGAGGGGAGGGCCTTCCCATGTTTGGTGTAGTGGTGAAGTGCAGGCGGACTCTAATCTGGGAGAACCGGGTTTGATTCCCCACTCCTCCACTTGCAGCTGCTGGTATGACCTTGGGTCAGTCACAAGTTCTGTCAGAGCTGTTCTTGAAAAAGAGCAGTTTCTCTCAGAGCTCTCTCAGCCCCACCTACCTCCCAGGGGGTGCCTGTTGTGGGGAGGGGAAGGGAAAGGAGTTTGTCAGCCGCTCTGAGACTCCCTTGGGAAGTGAAGGGAGGGGTATAAATCCAATCTCTTCTTCTTCTTCTTGAAAAAGAGCAGTTTCTGTCAGAGCTCTCTCAGCCCCACCCACCTCACAGGGTGCCTGTTGTGGGGAGGGGAAGGGAAAGGAGTTTGGAAGCCGCTCTGAGACACCTTTGGGTAGTGAAGGGCCATGGGGGGTATATATCCAATCTCTTCTTCTTCTCCTCTTCTTCTTCTTCTTCTTCTTCCCAGGATCTTTAAGGAGAGGTGGGTGGGGGATGTCCAGTGTCCTCAGAGGTTTATGACTGTGAGGCTAGTTTTGGGGTGGGAAGACTGCGCTGTGAGTTATTGCCATTCATCTAATATTACGTGGCACTGACTGTGTTTACCATGGCTTGTGCCTGTGGCAGGAAGCCATCCATGTTCATTGTCAAGTCTCTCGCACATTTATCTGTATAATACACACCATTGCAAATGTAGGCCTTGCATCTCAAATTACTGCTTATGTGTGTGTGTGTGGGGGGGATTGTTCCACATGACATTATTGTGCAATCCTCCTCCTCCTGGATTTTTTCCTGCCTTACGGCATTTTCCCTCAGACCTGCTTTGGAGTAATTGTATTCAAAGTGGGTCTGGTCACCTTCCACATCATTGCCACTTAAAAAAAGATGGGGGCAGTGTTCCCTCTAAGCTGAGTTACTGTGAGCTAGCTCGCAGTGTTTTAGCCTCCTGCTCACACATTTTTGTCTTAGCTCAGGAAGGATGGCTCCAGAACAAACTAATCTCCGCAGAAGCCCAATCGCTCACTCACAATTTCAATGCCAGTAGCTCACAAAGTAGAAGTTTTGCTCACAAGACTTCACAGCTTAGAGGGAGCGTTGGTTGGGGGGGGATTCTTTGGCGATGTGAAGGAGTAGGTGGGGACAGGAGGATACCAAAGCGAAACAACAACATGTGGAGGCCCCACACTGCTTTTGCTTTTGCAACAGAATTGAGCACACAATAGGGAATTATCCTCCTATGAAGTCAGTCTTATATTCATGGAGTTTTGTGTGTCTGTATTCATAAAATGTTGGCTCTCGCCTGTTTAAATAATGATTTGTGAAACCGCTCTCATGTGCTGGTCCCTGAGGAGTTCAGTTGGATGGCACTACGAGAGGGATTGTGACTAACGTATGGTTCACTTTTTTGAAAGGTGTTTGGAATTGTGCTGTGAATGACTGTTGCCTGTGGGTTTTGTGGCCTCAGTTGGGTGGAGCCATGAGTCGTTCCTTGGGAGTGGACAGGAAGTCTTATGAAGAAACTTCTGCTTAACCTTCTGCCTACTCTGTTTCTGTGTGTCTTGGCTGCAGGCCCTAGCTGAGCCAAGATGAGCTGGAGCTTCCTGACGCGCCTCCTTGAGGAGATCAACCAGCATTCAACATTTGTGGGGAAAGTGTGGCTCACTGTCCTGATTATCTTCCGCATTGTGCTGACGGCTGTGGGGGGCGAGTCCATCTACTACGATGAGCAGAGCAAGTTTGTGTGCAACACTCAGCAGCCGGGCTGTGAGAACGTCTGCTATGATGCCTTTGCCCCGCTCTCGCATGTCCGCTTCTGGATCTTCCAGATCATCTTGATCGCCACCCCCTCGATCATGTACCTGGGCTTTGCATTGCACCGACTCTCGCGCCAGCCCCCGCAAAGAAACAGAGCGCCCGTGGTGCGGCGCGGCGCGGTCCGTGACTATGAGGAAAAAGAGGACAACGGTGAGGAGGACCCCATGATTTTTGAGGAGGTGGAGCCAGAGAAGGAGGTGAAGGCAGCCGGGGGCCAGAGACACGATGGCCGTCGGCGCATCAAGGACGATGGGCTGATGACTGCGTATGTGCTGCAGCTGCTGTGCCGTTCTGCACTGGAGGTGGGCTTTCTGCTGGGGCAGTACGTGCTCTACCGCTTTGAGGTGAACCCCTCGTACGTGTGCAGCCGGAGCCCCTGCCCCCACACGGTCGACTGCTTTGTCTCCCGTCCCACGGAGAAAACCATCTTCCTCCTCATCATGTACGCCGTGAGCAGCCTTTGCTTGTTTCTCAACATCTGTGAGCTGTGCCACCTGGGTGTGGGCGGGATCCGGGACGTGTTCTGGAGCTCCAACAAGGAGGCCGGTGTTGCTCACAGGCACCACTGCCCCCCACAGGATCCCAGCGCGCCTCCTACTTACCATTCTCTCAAGAAGGAGTCCTCAAAGAGCCAGCTGGCCAAGGACAAACTGACCTACACTGGCGAGAGCTTGGTGGGCATGGCCGCCGAACAGCGCTATGCCATTCCAGCGGGCCTCCCGAGCCATGAACTGGAGCAGCTGCGTAAGCACCTCAGGATGGCCCAGGAGCACCTGGAGATGGCCTTCCACCTCCAGCCGCTGGACACGGCCAGCCCCTCCCGTAGCAGCAGCCCCGAGTCCAATGGCCTGGCCGCAGAGCAGAACCGTCTCAACCTGGCACACGAGAAGGAAGGAGCCGCCTGCGAGCGAAGGACCGGTGAGTTGGGCTGGCCGTGGGCTCTTCGGCGGCCTCTGGCTCCGGCATCCTGGCCACTCTTAAGTCCGTTGCAGATTAGATGTGCTGTTTTTGTAAGCCGCCTTGGCTGGGAGGGCAGGGTATAGATGAAAGAAAGAAAAGAAAAGATAATCTGTTACAGGTGGGGTGGGGAAGAATTTGTGATGCTGCCAGGTCCCACCTTAGACACAGAAGTTAAGGGTACTTTTGGTGTGGAGTGGAGTGCGATCGTGTTATTTGGGTTCTCTGAGGCACTGGGCGGGTCAGGCAAGGGCTACCGGAAATGGTTTGGATGAAAGCCAGGTGCCTGGCCACACTTAATATGGTGGTGGGCTGACAGCAGGTATAGTGAATACCAAGGAAGGCAGATAGACACACTCGGAGTGGTGGGGTGGAATTCCTGAAATGTGCAGCTAGTATGCGCTCCTCTCATCTCTCTGCATTGTTGGCCTAATATAGCGGCTCTGTGCAGTAGCCCAGGTATGTTGCTATCCAGATGGGGTGTGTTTGTGTGCTGCGGTAGATATGTAGTGTCTTAACGTGCTGCAGAGATGCGTGGCACACCGGAGCTGCCACATAATATATGAAGCAATTCTTAGACATGTCAGAGCAGGATAGTCAGGTGTCCAGCAGGGTGTGGGTGAGAAACCAGCAGGCAGTTATACAGGCATGGGGGGGACGGGGGGGCAAGGCCTGCTCCTAAGGTCAAAATGAGAATAGTGATCTGCTTTCCCTCCCTTTCCCCAGGTCTCTGAAACACTGGGCCTCGCTGGGCAGCTGCGCAGATGACAACAGGAAGCGGTTGTGAGGAATGGGCAGTGTGGACGCCTGCCCCTAGCCTGAAGTTTGAAAATGCCCTGACAGTGTGGGTGGAATGAC
>NW_015168058.1:1077918-1086723 GCF_001447785.1 Gekko japonicus
GAGAATGGAAAATATATGTGCCTCAACATCTCTGTCCTTCCGGAGCTTCCAAGGCTGTTGTAGGACTCCTTCAGAAGCCTAGCTCTGTGTATGTATGTGAATGTGTGCCTTTCTGTAAGGACCTAAATGAGAAACTTATTTTTTTACTTTGTAGAATAATACTTGGTAGAGGTGCTATTTTGCCCCCTTGCCTACTGGCAAGGTCTGGGGGTGTCTTCCTTTAGGTGGGACTGGATAGGTGTGCACATAGCCACTTCCCTGCTGCTCACCTCGGTGGTTTATTGGAGAAAATAACAAGATGCCCACAACTTCTTGGATTCATCCACATCACCAAGCACAAACATGGCATCCCCTTTCTCATCCTCCTCTCCCCATCCCAGATTTATGGAAGTTATTGGTGGTTGGGCCAAAGATAACTCAGTTGCATTCCAAGATGCCAGCTTTTAGGCAGCATCTGCCTTTTTGCCCTCTGTGGGGTGCTATGCAATGGGATCACAGTAACAGTTTGATCATCTCAGTGATTGATGTACAATGTATTTGTATTTTTGTGTTTTTTTAAAATTTTACTAGACTAGTATGAAGTTGTTTTGTGTTTTTTATACCCATGCGCGTGCAAGCACACACACACACATACATATGGTAAAAATGAGGAGATTGTTTTCTAGGAATTCTGGGTATCCAGACCTTTTTTGCAGCAAAAAAGAGGAAAGGGTGGGTAGGAAGGCTTGTGTATTTGGGAAGGGGCCATGGCTCAGTGGCAGAGCATCTGCTTGGCATGCAGAAGGTCCCAGGTTCAATCCTCAGCATCTCCAGTTAAAAGGGACCAGGCAGTAAATGATATGGAAGACTTCTGCCTGAGATGCCGGAGAGCCACTGCTAATCTGTGTACACAATACTGACCTTGACCAGTGGTCTAACTCTATGTAAGGCAGCTTGATGTATGACCATGTATATTGATGTGGCAATGGGATGCTGGACTGCTTAAAACTCATCAGCTGATAGTAATGGAGAGGAGTAGGCAGGTGAAATAGCCCCATGAATTCTATAATAATCTAAGGAGCTGCCTTAATCCGAGTCAGTCCGGTGGTTAATCTAACACAATATTAGTTGGGGAAAAGCCATGGAAGATTGACAAAGCAGGTGGTGACAATGGAGATGTAGTCCCACCTGTCTTCAGAGAAGTGCCCCAGCCCCGTTGCTATGGGGGAGAGAGCTCTTGTGAGATAGGGAAGTCATGCAGGGTCTGCAAAGGAAGCAGGAAATGGGTGTTGGCCAGATGGCAGCATTGACATCCCTGGTTCCCAAACTTCTCACTCACTGTACTTTTCAGGACCTACTTGTAAAGGTATTGTGCTTCTTAGGGAACACTTGCAAAGTAACTGTCTGACAGTTAACACTAAATGCATTTATCACTTATAAGTACATCAATCATTTGTGGCACATTGGCAGCTTAAAAGAAGGGGGGTGGGGAGAGACTATTTTGAACATTACAGAGAGGCAAACCCAAGCTTGCTGTGAAACATCCTGGAGTCTGCCTTCTGAGGTCACCTGGTTCCTTCTCTGTCTTGGCCTTGTGACCCACCTGCAAGAAAGTCATGATCCACATTGTGAGAAACGCTGATCTCACTGCGAGAGGCAACCGTGCAAGGGAGAACTCCTCTGGATGCTGGTGAGCTCCCTCCCTCCCTGTGGTCTGAGACAGGAGCAAGAGCTCCAAGCCAAGAGCCCTGCCCACCTGCTGGGTTCTTCTGCAGTGCCTTTGAACCAAGGTGTCCTGTAGGGGTCTATTCAAGCCTCTTCCCATTCTCAGCCCCAGGGTATATCTGTTACCAGGTCGCAGCATTCAGATTTCAGGAGGAGGAGCGAATGTTTGAATGCTCCTCTGCATAAAACGCTTCCCACACACTAAACCTAGAATATCTGTAGACAGGCTGGCCCGAAATCTGCTCTCTGGGGAGGGGGGGGGGGGATCACTGGAACATTCCTTTGCCAGAAGTCTGGAAAGTATTACATGGGGCTTCTTCAATACAAGGCCTTGACACTAAAAGAGAGGGAGATGGCCAGGGTGAACTGTGCTCCCTCACGGGGCCTGTCACTTTGACTGGCACCAGCTCTGCCTCCCCTCCCTCCCTCCCCCTCTTTGTGCTTTGGATGTTCAAACCCTGTGAGGGGAGTGCTCTCCTGATCTCCCAGTGCAGCTTGCCCTGCTTCTAAGACATCATTTGAGCCCCCGCCCTGCCCTTGGAGTCGATGGAGCTTTGTGCAAGTAAGACCAGGAGGACGGAGGAACTCTTGAGTTCTCTAGCACACCCTGAGAGCACAGCCCGTTCCCAGCTCTGTAAGCAAGTGGCGGCATTGTTGCCCTCCTCACCCTTCATGTCTTTCAGGGAGTGATGGGATGGCTGAAGTAAGCTGGAAGTTAGTGCCAGGTCTGGCGGTCAGGTTGGTTCCGGGGCTGCCTGCAATACTTTGGTGCCCTCTGCTGACCACATTTTTTGTGGCGTTACCTTGGAAATCAGCCCATTGTGACCTGCTTCCCCTACAGCAGGTGTGGTACCAGCCGCGTGGCGGTTGCCTCTCCCCCTGCTTGTGTCTCCACGCTGTCTCCGCCACTTACGCCACGGGCCTCTGCCTCTCGCTGCTTTCCTGCCGCCCACCCAGTATTTGAGTAATCCAGTAACACAGACTCACATTTGCCAAACCAGGAGTTAATTGTGTTGGCTTGCTCACCTTTGCTGAGCACAGTGGATGATAGCAGGATATCTAGGAACATCTTTTCTAATGTGTTGTGTGATACACAATTTCCAGACCAGTAATTTTATTCAATTTTATTTTTTAAAGTTTATATAATTTAGAGTGTTTTAGAAACACACAAATGTCAAAAAAACTGATTGTGATACAATGTTCAGCAAAGTCGGGGGGCTCCCCCACACGCTGGCTAGCATACCACGTTCTGCCTGCAGGCAGACTGGAGGACTGCTTTGGAGGGTGCTGCCCCCGACCGGCTGTGGGTGCCGTGGCCAGCAAAAGAAGTGGAATCATTGCCCCCCACCCCCACCCCCGCTTCTAATCATCTAGTTGTAATTTTCTTCCACAGACCGAATGTTTAGCCAGTAAGGATGCCTACTAAAGAGATCTATGCCAGGCCAAAAGATAATTTAAGACTGGCCCATGCCCAGCTTATTGCTTCATGCCTGATACATGCGTGTACGTCAGAAATTAGGGCCATTAGCAAACAGGGCATGTTTGGGATTGTCCAGCCCAGCTGACGTCTGTTGGGGTTTGCTTTGCAGGAGTTTTAGGAAGGAGGGGTGGTTCTTTATTGAGTACCTTGACAGGCCAGAAAGCATGCTGGGTAAACTGGCCCCAGAGGCTTGTGTATGAGGGGCTTGGCAGGTTGAACGGGTGTCTCCTTTTTACCTGGGAGCCTGTTGTAGGTTCCAGGAGCAGCCCCGGCCTCATATCCTTTAGGCATCCTATGGCTGGCTAGAAGAAAGCGAGGGCTGGGTTAGCTCTGGGGCTTTTTGGTCATTTACTCCGTCCCCGGGGCTTCGTTTCACATTGAGAAGTGGAGCTCAATCTCTGATTCTGCCCAGAGCCCCAAGGCCACGGTATGAAGTTACGGGGTTATTTTAACTGAAATACAGCTGTTGAAGCAGCAGTCGAGAGGGGGAGAGCAGCAGGGGAGGCTGCCTGGGTTCCCCATTCCTGCCACTTGTGTGCTCAAAATCACATCCTCTTCCTAGCTATTTTCTCCCCATGGAAGGAAAAGCAGCCCAGAGGGCAAAGACTCAGCAGCCTCTCCGGCTTTCTACGGCAGCCCTTGGAGGCTGCTATTCCGCTAATAAAGGTCCAGATCTTTGGAAAGAAAAAAACCAAAGCCCCATGCCATTGTTTACCATGCTCTCCCCCCCCCCCCCAGGGTATTGAATAACTAAATGTATCCCAGATGAGAAGGTCTTTGCACTGGGCCGGCGAAGCACCTTCAGGCAATCTTTGATAGGAAGCTGGCTGAGTTTGCCAATCTTTGCAAGCTTGTAGCTTTAATTAGGTCCAGTGTGTGCCTCTTAGGCAGAAGGGGAGGTCATAGGCCCAGCTGGAGAGGAAACTTTTTTTTAAACAAAAAGCTAGCGCAGCAAAGAGGCTGGTTTGCTATAGGCAGACACAGTCCTGGGTGAGCAGGGGCAAGGAGTCATACTGGAAGGAGTAGCCCCCATCCGTGGTGGTGCGAACCCGCAGCGATTTTATGGTGCTCACCAGGGCTGCGCAGCACAGCTGGATGTTGGACTCAATGGTGTAGGTGTTCGAGCAGCTCCCGTAACAGTAGTGAAACTCAAAGCTGCTGGGGTGCACGATCCAGTGGTTCCAGTTCAGCTCTTCAAAGGTGATGTTGACGGAGGCCCGGTGGCAGTTGGCATGGGCTGTGGCATCATCCGAGGGCCTCTGCAGCAGGTTGAGGGCAGCGGACGGCCTCAGCACCAAGGAGCGTGGGGCCCGGTCACGGCTCTTGGTTTTGGTGGCTGCCACAAGGAAGGGCATCTTTGCAGCATCTGCCATGCAAGGGCAGCCAGGACAGCGGACTAACAGTACAAATATCTTCTGGGCAAAATAAGGTAAGAAGGAGTTGCCAAAGTGGAAGACTGTCCAGGTTTCTGAGGCCGGCACTGCCGTGGTGGCCACTGGGACCTGGCCTTCTTCGGAGAGCTTCAGGACCTCAGCCCCTGGCGTGGAGCTGTGGGGTGCTTCTCCCGAGAGATTGCTGCTCTGCACTTTCACGGGGCCTGTGTAGAACCACAGCTGGGCTGAGGTCACCACGCGGCTCAAGGCGTGAGGGGAGGGCTGGAAGAAGTAGGTGAAAACTCCCGAGTCCCCCAGGAGCTCGTCTGACTCAGGTGGCTCACACGGTACATCTGCAAAGGGGGAGAAAGGGGCCAGAGGTGGCTCAGCTCATGGAGATCTGCCTTTTGAGATTTTAAAATGCTGAAATCTGTCTGCTGGGTGAACAGACAGCTTATCTTTTGCCCTGCACCCCCCAGTCCCAGCTTCAAGTTTATTCCTGCTACTTCTGGATAAGAACATAAGAGATGCCAATGTTGGATCAGGCCAAAGGCCCATCCAATCCAACACTCTGTATCACACAGTGGCCTGAAATACCAGTGCCATCAGGAGGTCCACCAGTGGGGCCAGGACATTAGAAGCCCTCCCACTGTTGACCCCCCCAAGCACCAAGATGACAGAGCATCACTTGCCCCAGAGTCCCTTTCTATACCTTGTGGCTAATAGCCACTGATGGACCTCTGCTCCATATGCTTATCTAATTCCCTTTTGAAGCCGTCCATGCTTGTAGCCACCACCACTTCCTGTGGCAGTGAATTCCAAGTGTTAATCTCTCTTTGGGTGAAGAAGTACTTCCTCTTATCCGTTCTAACCCGACCGCTCAGCAATTTCATGGAGTGCCCACGAGTTCTTTTATTGTGAGAAAGGGAGAAAAGTACCCCTCAGTCGTCGTTTCTCCAAGCTAAAGAGCCCCAAGTGCCTTAACCTTTCCTCATAGGGACAGTGTTCCAACCCTTTTATCATTTGAGTTCCCCTTTTCTGCACTTTTTCCAAAGCTATAATATCCTTTTTAAGGTGTGGTGACCAGAATTGCACACAATAAGGCAACAATCTTGTCAAACTGGACATCTGTGATGTAGCTTGGTGCTGGGTGCATCTCTTCATTGTCATTTTAATCATTAAAGACCTTTGAATCCAGTGTTTGGCCACAACACAAACACAATTATAGTCACGTGAAAGAACAACAAAATAGGCAAATAATTGTGTGTAGAATAGGCAAACAAAATAGTTATGGGATGCCTCTGTAGCGGTCTGTTTTGTGGCTGGCCTGGATTCCTTTACCTATCTTAGACCTTTTCCACACAGGCTACATTCCCCACATTTGATGCTTTTGGCAAGCGAGTTCTCCCCCCCCCCCCACTCCCCCACAGCATCAGGGTGTATTCATACCCCTCCTAAGGTTTCCCTGGCTTTTCTACAATCTTTTTCCAAATCTGCTTTGTTGAGAAGTTTAGAGAAAGATGGAAGCAAAGCCTGGACGGCTGCCACGTGGACAGGAAAGTTTGAATTTTCCAGTCCTACCCACACAGCAGCCATTTTCCTGGCCCATGTCCACATGGCCCATTTTCCTGGCCCATGTCTTGGCCACCGCCCCCCCCCCCTACTGGCTCTTTTGTTTTATTAATTGGCAATTGAATGTTGTTGTATCATCACAACATTACAACAATGTGTCTGCCAGGGGAAGTCAGCTCTGGACCACTGTTTGGTCCTCGCTCATTCGATCAATAAGTACATAAGAAGGAAAAGGTCCAAACTGTATAGTGCCTTTTTGGACCTTAAAGGGGCTTTTGATTCTGCTTCAAGGGAACTTTTCTGGGTAAAGCTCGAGGGGATGTCTTTAGATGTTATTATTTCTTGTTAAAAGACTCCATACCTCCACGTCCTGTCAGGTCAGGTGTTCTTCGTCTGGGAGACTTTCCCCCAAGATCTGTGTTAGGAAAGGGGTAAAAGCAGGGGTGCATTTTAGCCCCCCATCTGTTTAACCTTTTTGTAATTAACCTTGCCTCTTTTATATCATCAGTTGGTGGCCATAGCCCTGGACTTGGCTCTACTCTTATTCCCTTGTTGTGATATGCAGATGACACGGTTCTTTTGTCTACTTCTCCTGTTGGACTAAACCGCTTACTGAACCATTGCCATGATTATTGCGTGATTAACAGGTTGGAGCTGAATTATGAAAAATCAAAGGTATTAGTCGTTCCCTATTCCTGAAAATCATATAAGTGGATTATTAATGGCAACAAACTGTTTTACTATGCTGTTACTCTGTTTGTTTATTCTGCAACTCTAATTTTACTTTGCATGGATTTTGATTATTGTCTCTTACGTGTATATGCCAATAAAGGCTTGTCTGTCATAACAATGTGTCTTTTAGGTTCTCTGAATTCCCAGCTTTCATTTTTTAAAGTAACTGTCCAGGCCCTTTTCTTATGGAGATACACCTTCTCCCTCATATCTTCATAACGAAAGAGATGACAAGACATTTTTTTTAAATGAAAACTGGGAAATCAGAAAATCCAATAAACATATTGTTATAATGCCATAACAATATCAATGTCTAATTAAAAAGCCAGTTTGGTGTAGTGGGAACCGGGTTTGAGTCCCCCCTCCTCCACTTGCACCTGCTGATGTGACCTTGGGTCAGTCACAAGCTCTGGCACAGCTGTCCTTGAAAAAGAGCAGTTTGTGTCAGAGTTCTCTCAGCCCCACCCACCTCACAGGGTGCCTGTTGTGGGGAGGGGAAGGGGAAGGAGTTTGTAAGCCGCTCTGAGACACCTTTGGGTAGTGAAGGGCGGGGTATATATCCAATCTCTTCTCTTCTTCTTCTAAAAAACAAATGGAAAAAGCTATGAGGGGTGGGGTGGTCACTGCCAGGGGACAGGGAAATTGTGGGGGAGCCTGAGAAGTGGAAGCCCCATTGCCAACGCAGTGCAGGGGGGAAACCACACAGGTCTGTCCCCACTACCTCAGAGAATGTCATCAAATAATCTTGCTCCTCCAGGTGACTTTTGAAAGCCAACTGGCTTCCTCCACCCATCTGTGGAGATGCCTACAATCCTGTGTTCTGCCTGCCTGGCTACATTCTGGGAAATGTCAGAGGTGCATATATTTATATAAGCATAGACAAGCACTTCATAATTGGGTTAGGTGTTGTTGTTGTTTAATTAGGTCCATTAACTTGGACTGGTGCAAGGGTAAACCAACACTGGACTGCTGTGTCACATGAGGCCTGCATGTTTTTACCCCAGCGGAAGTTGCTGGGTCCAATAAAAGATACTGCCGGACTTATTTTTGTTTCTCTTAACATGCCTCCATATTTACACTACAGTGCTTCAGAGGAGAGAGCCAAGCCATTTAAAAAGTATTATTTTTAAGAACTTGCTCCCTCAACAAAGTCATCTCTCCCTTTCACAGAATTTATCACATTGGTCCTGCATAATTTTTACCACATTACGACCCCCATGAGAACTCTGCCTCCCCAGCCTGGTAATTGTAATAGGCTTGGTTTTTATTCAGTTTTTCAAAAAAAGATCTTTAACAGTACAGTCCTGAATAGTTATATCCTTCGAAGCCTAGGGATTTAGAAGGGTATAACTGCATAGGATTGCACTGTTAGGCTGCAGTCCTAGGCATACTTATCTGGAAGTAAAGCTGCACTGGACAAAGTGGGACTCCTGAGCAATGTTCCCTCTAAGCTGTAGTGTCTTGTGAGCCAAAATTCAACTTTGTGAGCTACTGGCATTAAAGTTGTGAGCGAGCGACTTGGCTACTGCATGAATCAGTTTGCTCTGGAGCCCTCCTTCCTGGGCTAAGACAGAAATGTGTGAGCCAGAGGCTACAAAACTATGAGTTAGCTCACACCAACTCAGCTTAGAGGGAACACTGGAGTCCTGAGTAAACATGCACCAGCTCTGGCTGCCACCCCGTTGGAAGGCATGGCCCATCGAGGTCAAAAGGACCCTTGGATAAGCACAGACAGAATTGGGCTAAACATCGACAGGAAGGAGGACGTGTTCTGAAGGGATGATGGCACTCCCAGGGAAATCCCACAGACAAAGCAATGAACACCTACGGTTCAGAGAAATCAGCAATGGAACCCTTTGGAGTGGGGAGGTCTGTTATCAATGGGGTGCCTGACCTGTCAGGTGTGCTGCATTAGTAAAGCAGTCCTTGGTGTCTGCCCATTCC
>NW_015168058.1:1086754-1093670 GCF_001447785.1 Gekko japonicus
GGTGTCCTCTTACCTGTGGAGGGGAAGATGATCACTTGGGATGTATCCTTTTCCTCCCAGCTGTGGGCAGTGGAAGCATGTCGCCGGTGGAGCCCCCTCTGGCCCCTCTGGACCCTGTTGGCTTGGGGTGCGGGGCCAAGGAACTCCAGGAAGTGGGCCTTGACTTTGGCCAGGATGAGCTGCCGGTTCACCTCACCCTCGCTGCAGCCGGCCACAGCAGCAGGAGACAGCAGGGCCAGCAGCAGGGCCAGCATGGAGCTGGCGAGGGGCAGGAAGTGCCAAACGCTCTGATCCAGCATGGGCAAAGAATGATGTGCTGGCTGAGGGTGGAGAATTCTTGCCGGCCTTCTTGGTGCACATGTGCCCAGGGCTTGGGCAGGCGGTGTTGCAGTGTGACAACAGAGCCGGCTCAGGTGCGTGCAGAGATCCTGCCCTCCAGTGGGAAGTGATCTGGCCCCTTCTCCCTTGAGCCTGACCCACCCAGCTCCTTCAGCTTCCCGGCTTCCTTGCTGAGCCAGGCTGGGGGCATGATGGCATTGAGACGTATCTGACACTGACGCAAATGTCTGCCAGCCATGAATATTATCTCCTGGGCAGCAAAACAGAAGAGACGTCTGGAATGCAAGGACGGTGCTGCCTAGGGGACAGGGCCCCTGGGCAGGATGCCCTGAGGGAGAGAGGGAAGCCGCCAAGGCCTGAGGAGGCAGTGCTGGATCAGGGGGCACAGTGCTTTCTGGCTTTGCCCCCTCCCCAAACACTCCCTTGAAATCATCCCACAGCTGCTATGATCTGAAGTCCGAGAAGCCTCACTCACCCCAAGCAGGCACATCCTCAGACTGTCAGTCTAGGGTCCTTAAAGGGACTAAAGGGCCTCTTGCTGTTTCATGCTCAGAAATCTGTACAGGGAAAGGCTCTGCTGGGTAACACACTGCCAGCGGCACACACATGCAGTGGCATGCATGCAGGAGAGCATGCCTTTGTATTCCATAAATTATCACCCTCTGGTTTTGTAATCATTATCACATGTGTGGATTAAGACTGCAAAACTCTTGTGGTACTTTAAAGATTAACATATTTATTATGACCTAAACTTTCATGGACTATTACCCACTTCATCTGATGCAATGAGCTCTGGTCCCAATGAGTAGAATTGTCAGCTTTTAAATTGGTCCCTCTAGCTGTCCTTTTAATATCAGTTTGAGCTGCAAGCAATTATCAGGTGCTGTTAATTTAGTTCCATTCCATGAAAAGCTTCAGTTCCCCATTTCCACTCATTAAACCTCTATTAAACGGGACAGGACATTTTTCTCCAGGCCTGCTGAGAACTGTTGGTGCCACAAAGCCTTTTGCTGCAACAAATACAGGTGCCACTCTGGAGCTTTTTGACTGGATTTGTATCTCCCTACTTTTGAAAGGGTATTGGTAGTGTAGGAAAGGTCCGTCCTTTTCTTTTGCTGATGATGAACATAATATTCAAATAATTTTAATCAGTTGTAAATACATTGGGATTATTAAATGGAGTTAAAGAGAGACTACTATTTACATCCAAGTTGCTCCGACCCCTATTCACGGCTCCTTGGTCCTGGATCAGGGCCAGATGGGCCCTAAAGATAAGGACTCAAACAATGGTTTGGGAGGACCCCAGCAGACTTTGTTTCAGGTTGATGGGAGTCTTCCCCCTAAGTCTAACCGCTGTGGGGGAAGAGAGATCTGGGTCTCCGGGGTATGAAGCTGCCTGTACAGAAGCAGATCATTGGTCCAGCTGGCTCATCGCTGTCTGTTTTAACTGACAGTAGCTTTCCAGATTCTCAGACAGAAAAAAAAATCTTTCCCAAGCACCTTCGACCTGACATATGTTAGCTAGAGACAGGACTGAATGTGTGACCTTCTCCATACAAATGAACCAGAGCGAGACAAACAACGGAGCAACAGGCTCCTTTTTAAACAGTCCGGGCTTGGCAAGCCACGCCCACAAGTCAGATAACATCCAATCATATTCAGTACATAAAGACCAATCAGTTTGCTTCCCTCCAGAACTTCCCTTGTTCTGATAGGTCGGTTTACAATACCTTGCTTAGACTCAAGCTCAAGACATTCATAGTTTCTGTTCCATACAGAACAGGCGGCTTCACTGAGTGGGCTCTCAGGCATCACATCCCAACTGAGGTCCCTCTGAGGTTGCCAACCTGCAGGTAGGGCCTGGAGATATCCAGGAACTACATATGATTTCCAGACTAGAGAGATCCGTTTCCCTAGAAAAAATGGCCGCTTTGGAGGATGAACTCTATGAAACCATGCCTCACTGGGGTCCTTTCCCCTCCCTAAGCCCCACCCTCTGCAGGCCCCACCCCAAATCTCTAGGAATCTTCCAGCCTGGATCTGGCAACCCTACACCCTTCCTCTCCTCAGACTTTGCCTTCCTTCAAGCACTGCGCCCAAATCTCTCTTTTCTGCGTGGCTGTTTTGTGTGTGCGTGCCTGGAAGTCATGGTCGACTTCTGATCACCCCCTCGTGGGGCTCGTACATTTTAGGGAAATGGCTTATTGTAGCCTACCTCTGTGTACCCGGTCTTCCTTGGAGGTCTCCCTTCCTAGCACTGGCCAGAGTCGGCCCTGCTCAGCTTCTGAGGCCTGATGCAGTCCAGGTCAGGGCTGACTGTGCCCAAATCTCCAGGGATTGCCCAAGCCAGAGCTGACCACCGCTTCGATCGTCACATCCTGGTGTAACTCTTGGGTGTGGGCCCCGTTGCCTCCCGTCTGGCATAAATGCCTGCTGTACCCTCTTCATACTGGCTAGTAGGGTCTAGAACTGCAAGCTCTATTTCCTTAAGTACAGAAGAGCTAGCCTCTTTCTTAATTTAGTGGCTGATTGCACACATGCCTTAAAGGTAAAGGTGAAGGTTCCCTTGCTCGAAAGCCAGTCGAATCCGACTCTAGGGTTGCGGTGCTCATCTCCGTTTCAAAGCCGAAGAGCCAGCGCTGTCCGAAGACGTTTCCGTGGTCATGTGGCCGGCATGACTAAACACCAAGGCTCACAGAACGCTGTTACCTTCCCACCAAAGCGGTACCTATTTATCTACTTGCAATTTCTTGTTTTCAAACTGCTAGGTTGGCAGGAGCTGGAACTAGAGATGGGAGCTCACTCCGTCATGCAGCGCACTTGGGTCTCGAACTGCTGAACTACTGACCTTCCACAGCCTGCAGTTCAGCGTCTTAACCACTTTGAGCCACCGCAGCTCCTTGGATGCCTTAGGATGGCTTAATTCATGTCTGTTCAGAAACGGTTGGTCACCATTTTAACCACTCAGGCAGGTGCCTTCTCTTCATCTTTGGCATACTTGACTCAGTACTAGGACTTGTCCTCCTAATTTGCTTGACTTCATTTAGGGATAAGCAGAAAACCCATCAAAGATGCAGCACAGCAAATCTCTGCGCTTCACACCTAGATTGTCAAACATACTGCAAAGGCTACAATCTCATTAGAATGCTGAGACTTCTGTTTCTGAAATGCATAGCTTCATCACAGATACAGAACTACAAATCCCAGAATCCCCTAAAGGAACAGCGAAACCAGTTTATGTTTCCACCATGCACACACCCAGACACTCAGAGCTGCTGCACACTTTGCATTTTTCTTACACTCATGCATAGATTGTCATTTGTGATGATCAGCAGGTGCCCAAAGTGCTTCACATAATCATCTCAATATGCCTTGTAATAGGTAGGCCAATATCCTCCTCCTCCTAGTAGTGGGGCTCTGGCTAAGAGAATAACAGCCTGCCAGTAGAGTGGAGTGGAGTGGTTAGGGTGTCAGTGTCCAATAGCTGGACTAGAATCCGGGAGACCTCGGTTCAAATCTCCACTCATGACGTTCACAGTGCCAGCTGCTCTTTCAGACGCAGGAAGAACACTGGATTTATTAAAATGTGCTCCTGTCAGAAACCACGATTCCTCCTTATTCTGATATACCAAGCCATGTATACTGCCTTGAACGTCTTGGAAGAAGAGCAGGATAAAAACAAACTGGCTTACTAAACCTGCCCAAGGCTACCTAGTGGGTATATGATTGAGACGGGGACTTCCCAGCTCATAACTTACACTCATAACCATTACGCATGTTCTACATGGGATGTGTGCTGGGATATACATGCAATGATACGCTCGTGTATAATTGGTTGGGAAATTCCTGCAGATTTTGGGGGTGGAGCCGGGAGAGGGTGGGGCTTGGGGAGGGGCCTCAGCAGGGTACAATGCCAGAGACTCCGCCCTCCAAAGCAGCCGTCTTCTCCAGGGGAACTGATCTCTGTGGCCCGGAGATCGGTTGTAATCCTGGGAGCTCTCCAGGCCTCAGCTGGAAGTTGAGTTTTGAAAAGTACGCAGACGGAGAGTGATTTCAGCAAAGCGTACTTTATTCGAACTTTGGCTGGCTCGCAGGCCGGCTTATATCCCCCGAGAAACCACCACCCAAAACACACCCCTACATCCCTATAGGTTATTTACAGTGGCCGAGAGTCCCATTGGCTTCTCGGCCGGGAACCTAGCCCCCTGATTGGAGCGGGCTAGGATCCGCATAGTCCATTGTCTCTTGGAGCGAAGCTCGACGTTTGTCTCTGACCGCGTGGAGCCTGAGCCGGCCACGCGGTCTGGACTGGATACATTACAAGTTTCATATCCCCCGCCCCCCAACAACAGCATGTGAAATGCAGTTTGGGATTCAAAAGTAGTAAACAAAAACAGTCTTTTAAATGTTATTTTATCTTTTTACTGCTTGGCAGTGTGTAGCGCTGCCTGCCTTTCAACAAAAGGCTTTGGCTTTCTGTCCAGGGACCGAGGGAGACTCCAAGGAGTGTAATTTTCCAAGCATGTAACAAAGAATTTAGAATGTGTGGCAGCTCAGCATCTGTCAGCTGAGGTTATATTTCAGTCTGCCCTGAACTATGCAGTGATCCAAACAAGATCCATCATATGGTTTGTGTAGGTGGAGCCAATGGGGCTGTAGGGTGGATGATCCCTATCCCCCCCCCCCTCCCGAAGCAAGTGTGGATTGGGATTCTTAGGGAGTAGGCCCAGCTGGTTTTGTTTTACTCTGAAATGACAGACTTCCACTCTGCCCATCGGAGGGACAAGAATGGCTGGGATAGAGGCACGCCCCATCTAGAGTACTTCCTGGCCTCTGTGCTGGCCAAGAGTACTCATGTTCGAGCAGCCCACATGGGTCAGTGCGGACTTGCATCCCGTTCTCCTCTTGTTTTGTCCAGGAATTTGAGAAAGGTCCTGGGTGACCTGTAACAAGATTCAGTTCTTGCCTCAGTTCCTGGTGCTTCACAATCTTCTTGTAGCTAGTTTATATATTTAGCAGAGTAACGAGTAAAGCCTTTCCCAGGCTGTTCCACACCAAACAACAGGCGAGGATCGCATGTCTGAACTCTCTTTCAGTTCCCTGAATGAAAAGAAGGGAGTGTCTGGAGGGAGGGAACTAGTGTGCCAAACAGCTATGTTTCTATGTCCGGGGATTCTTCTTCCATAGGGAGAGCGCTCAGACAAGAAAGTCCTCAGCTGCAGCCTGTGGGTTCTTGCGCTTGATTCTGCTGGATGTGTAAAGTGCCCCTGCTAATTTCTCGCTGCAGAGTCGGTTCCTGTCCCTCTCGTCCCCTCCGTGCCTCTTTCAGCTGCGTGAGAATAGGGCGGTGGCTGGCAGTTGCCGATGTCTCCCTGGGAAAATGTGGGAAACAGAGTGAAATGGTCGATGGGAAGAACTGCAAATGGTACTGAATGTTTTTAATGCTGCCAGAATTTTTTTGGCTGAAAATATTAGTGGCAAGAAAAGCAAAATTTTTTAAAATGCCGTTTACTGCAAAAAACGAACCCCACCCTAATAGCGCAGGACTCATTAAGTGGGGTGATGAGAGAATATGCAGCTTTCTTGTGCTTTTCATTCCTTTCCTGGATGATGTTGCCATATCTTTTGCAGTACACAACCCTCACCCCCTAGGCCAATTCCAGTTTGTAGTGATACGATACGATCTGACGATCAGCTGGCTGCCTAGCTCCTGATGGACTTAAACCACCGAACTGGTGGGACCATTTGGGATGCTCCAACCTGCTCTGAGGCCACGGGGACCCTTTGCTTCTCCCTCCTCCGAGGTGGGCTATGCCTTGGGCAGTCGAGGGATGCCTTTGTACTCCTCCCCGCTGGGCTCTATACTTAGCCAAGCCCCAGCCCCCGCTTATCAGCCCAGCCATGTCATCAGAGGGTATTTTTGGGGACAGCAGCTGCAGGCATTTGTAACGCTTAGTCCCTGCTTGCAGATGCCTGGTGAGCAGGGCAGAGGGAGGCCAGGGACGCGTACCGCTTATGAGGGGCAGGGAGTAGGTGTGTTGGGGCCACTGCAGGACTGGAAGCAGGGATGCCCGGTTTGGACGCAGTACAGGAAGAGATCGGGCGGGCACCTTGACGACAGCAGCAGGCAGCTGGAGAGATGGAAGGATGGACCGGTGGGAATTCTCAGGCAGGAAGAGGAGAAGCAGGAACTAACTGACGAAGAGGTGCAATTCTCGGTTGGATGCAGGAGTTGGCTTGAGGTTAGTGAGCGCGGAGAGGAAGGCAGGCCGCTCCCCTCACAGCCTGCCTCAGAACCCCCTCTCTAGAGGGTGAAGAGGGTAGAGGAACACCTGCATCCAAATATTGCATGGTAATCTTCTACAGAAGCAAGGTGTTCCCCCCCCCCCCATGTACACCCCATTGCTCTCCTTGCTACCTCTATATAAGGGATTTCATATGGCAAACTGGAATCTTTTAAAAACGATCTAGAGAAAGGAGAAAGAATCCCGGGCCCATCCTGGAATTCCTCCCCACAGGGTCAGTATGGAAATAACGGCCTGTAATCAGTACCGCAGCACATAGCGCATGATACAGG
>NW_015168058.1:1093888-1095689 GCF_001447785.1 Gekko japonicus
AGGAATGCCTGATAAGCCTGAAATAGGGCTGGGGGGGGGTTGGGGTCCTCAGAGCTGGTTTAGACTATGGGCAAAGAATGTGAGCTGGGAGATAACTCAACCCAAATCTCACATCAGTTATGCGCTCACTAAATGTGAGGCCTTAGGGAAGCCATTATTCTTCTACCCCCCCAGCTCTCCTCCTTCCACTATGTGAAGCATCTGAATGCTTGAAATGTCCTAGATGGAGTCGTCAGTGGCATCATCACCAGCACCAACACCTCTGTGAAAGGGTGGTCTTCTGCCCCTCAAATGAAACGTTAACCATCCTAGCTGTAGTGGGGGACAACTGTGCTTGTGTTGCAGAAGAATAAAGTTGTGTGAATACATAATTATTTCTCTCCATACTTCTGTGAGTGCCCTATAAGGGAGGGGTCCTAATCGTACCTCTTGCGTTGCTCTTTTCCACATTGATCCATCTCGTGTGAGCTATCCCGGATGGCCAGAAAATAAAGAGATAAAAGTGAGCAAGGCTTTATGATGGTGATGATGCTGAGGAATTATGAGATTACAAAACAAGCAAAAATCTGGGGTGATCTCTTCTGGGTCAGAAAGTGTTGCTTAGGTCATTTTCCGGCCTGTGACCTTGGCTTGATGCTACCGTGCAGCAGCAGCTGCTGTGCTTAGGACAGGCAGAGATTTCGATGGACTTTGCCTGCCTGAAGAGCTGTTATTGATGTGTTATTTTCATCATAAGGACTTGACTGCAGACGTGGAGGGCTGTTAGGAACCCTGTGATGGTTTAACTCCCAGTCCCACAGCAGCATCTTCTGCTTGTTAGCTTCCTTATATATTAACAGGCACCATCAAGGTCAGGAGTGGGTGTTGAAGCTACTAGGAAAGTTCCTAGTGGGCCACTCTCCTGGAGCACCACTGGTGGTCCGAAGCAAGCCAAGCTCGGTGATGTTTGGTGACACTACCGGCATGACAGGAGTATGGCAGCCAGTATCCAGGTGGGGCCTGGAGGCCACCTGGTATTACAAGTGACCTCCAGGCTGCAGAGATCTGTGACCCTGGAGAAAATGGCTGCTTTGGAGGGTTAGGGTGCGTGGCATTGTATCCCGCTGAGGTCCCTCCCCTCCCCTCCCCAAGCCTAACCGGAGTTGGCCGCCGTGTCCTTGCCTCTTCACTACTTGCTGCTACTGCTGCCCTCTGGGGAGGCTCTCAGGTCAGACCCAGCTGCTGCCACCAGCACAGGGGGGTTGGCTCGGTTAGCTTCTGTGTCACTCTAGTGGTTGAATTCTCCCTGATCCTGGTGTAACATGGTGCTTATCTAGCAGGGTTGTCCCTGCGGGACCTCTCTCAGTTCCCCAGGGCCTGCAAGATGGAGCTCTTCCACCAGGCCTTTGAGTAGGAGTCGCCGTCACCATTATTCCATCTTCGTCCCCTATGCACTGTGTTTGAACATCATGACTGCCTGGCCCCCATCAGGGGAGCGAGGTGCCTGGGCACGGTTTTAGTTGACAAGACCTGAGGAAGTAGTTGTGGAAGTTAAGAGCTATCCATCTTGGATAGTGTTTTAATTATGTATTGTTGTTTTAACCTTGGCACATGGTGCCCTTGTGAGCCGCCCTGAGCCTTCGGGGTGGGGCGGGATATAAATTCAAATAAATATAAATAATAAATATGATATAATATAAAAGTGGAAGTTAAGAGCTATCCATCTTGGATAGTGTTTTAATTATGTATTGTTGTTTTAACCTTGGCACATGGTGCCCTTGTGAGCCGCCCTGAGCCTTCGGGGTGGGGCGGGATATAAATT
>NW_015168058.1:1098126-1098241 GCF_001447785.1 Gekko japonicus
CTCCACTTGCACCTGCTGATGTGACCTTGGGTCAGTCACAAGCTCTGGCACAGCTGTCCTTGAAAAAGAGCCGTTTGTGTCAGAGTTCTCTCAGCCCCACCCACCTCACAGGTTG
>NW_015168058.1:1098477-1106870 GCF_001447785.1 Gekko japonicus
CACAGCCTGTGTTCCCTTTTATCAACCTGACTGAGACTAGCTTTCCACCGCTTAAAAGAATTCTTTTTACCTTTTACAGCTTCCAATTACTTTGTTTGTTAACCATGCAGGCTTTTTTCTATACCTATTTGCAGGGGTCATTTTGTAGAAAAAGAGTTGCAGGAGCTCATTAGCATAACTCATTAGCATAACTTATTTGCATATGTCACACCCCCTGACATCACCGGAAGTGTGTCAGAAGGCAACACCGACTGCAACTTACCTGGCTGCTTCTTGCTCCTCGTGGCCAGGGGCTGCTGGGAGCAGGGGGCGGGGCTTGTTGCATGTGCCCGCCCCCTGGGCTCTTTACTGCCAGAGCTCTGCTCCTGTGCGCTCCTGCAGGAAATGACCCCTGCCTATTTGTGCCTTTCCTAACCTGCGATATATATTTTTTCTGAGCTTCTAGGATTGTAATTTTAAATATTCTCCAAGCTTCCCCAATGGTTTTTGACCCTTTCTACTTTTCCTTTCAGTTTCTTCCTCACATGTCCCCTCATATCAGAGAAGTTACCCCCTTTAAAGTTCAAAGTGGTTGTGTCAGTCTTTTTGGGCAACTCCCTATTTATACAACTGTTCCCAAGTGGTACAATCACTTTTACATCTCTCACCAGGTCTTGGGCGTTACTTAGGACCACCTCTCCCCTAATAGGTTCTGTGACCATCTGTTCCATAGCACAGTCACTGAGACTGTCTAGAAACTCAATCAATTTTTCCCGACTTGAACACATATTGACTCAATCAGTGTGTGGGTAGTTAAAATCACCTATTACAACACAGTTATTTCGTCTGGCCGCTATCTTTAATTCATTCATCATTTTATAATCCTCCTCCATCTTTTGATCAGGTGGATGATAACAAACTCTCAGTGTTAAGCTTCCTTTTGGGCCCACTATTTCAACCCATAGCATACATGACTATAAACAAAAGTAGACACAAATAGTTCCACACCACAGTTCCTGCGCTACGGGGCACTGGCACACAACATTTCAGAGGCCAGCTCAGAGGATTTCTGCTTCACCTCACAAACAATGGAGAATGGGAGTGCCTCATTCTGAGGCCCACAGAATTGGATCCCCTCGTCCAATCTTTTTGAAACTTAGCTTTTTTTTTTAGGGGAGGCACCAGCAGCTATGAGGGGAGGCACCAGCAGCTATGAGGGGGGCGAGATGTCAGTTGACACCGCCATGGGATGTCTAATGTGCTGGAATGTGTGAGCTGTGCGCTTGCGCTTCGCCACCCCCCTTTCCCCTGCAGCTGTCTTCTCCCTGTTGCCTTGTTATCTCTCCGTGGCCTTGAGCACCTGGTTTCTCTGCCCTGCCTCCTTTGCCAGTCTCCCGCCCTCACTGGGTCCGTTAGCGTTTCCCCGCGCTTGCAGGTGTTTGCTCATTGGCCTCTGCTCATCAGGGGGTCATATACAAATGGGTTATAACTGTTTTGCCCGCTCATCTTATGTTATTCCTAACACAGAAGTTCATGGAGTGTCCTCTGCTCTGATCAATAAACTGAACCTGATTAGGTCCTGTGTGTGATTCTCCATTATAGCCTATGGGGCCCATTGACTATAATAGTCCCCATAGGCTATAATTGAGCCAGGAAATTTTTTTTTTTGCACTCCCCTATTATGCTTTTCAGTATGATTTGTAAGCTGCCTTGAGTCTCAGGGGGAAGTGGGATATAAATATTTGAATAAATAAGTACTTTGGGCAGGTTGATAACATTTAAACAACGTCCGGTTTGTTAGGTTAGGTAGGATTCTGACAGTGATTGTTCTTTCTCTGTTATACTTGACTGGTAATGCTGGTTGTCATATTTCACTAAAAAACCCAAAATAGACTGCAAGAGTCACACACACCCCGCCCCAGTACTGGTATGTTTTCTAAGGGTCAGCGCAGGGCAAAGGTCTACCAGGTCTCTGGAGGACAGATCTACCAGTATAGTAGACTGGGGTGGGTAGACCTGTTTTCTGGAGGTCAGATCTACAAATATAGTAGACTGGGATGTGTAGACCTATTCTACGGAGGCCTAGTCTAGCCCTGTAGAGGACAACATTTTGTGTAATGAAATTTGACTTGATTCTGTTTTCTCTTATAATGTTTAAATTATTTTTAAAATATAGTTTAAAAGAATTCATTCTGATATTTTTACAAGGTTATGGGAAAATCTTCTAAAAATAATATATGAAATAGTTAAATGTAGACCTGCTCAGAACTTTAATGCTACTAGCTTTTTTTTGCTTACGAGGTAGAATTTTGCTCACAACACTGTGGCGCTTAGAGGGAACATTGTTCCACTCCACTGCAAAGCTATCAAAAATGGATTTAGCAGTGGTTTGAAAAAAAATAGTTGTGAGATGGTGCACAGAGAAGTGCTCACACCTCACCATACCACTTTCCTATATTACACATTAAGCAGCAAATCTCTTCACTCTACCATTCCAATGTGGTTGTGTGAATTAGTTCCCAGAGAAGGATTTTGTTCTCAAATGTCAACTATGTGTGCAGTTCTAGCTATAATGCTTTCTTGATCTGACTCTCTGTAGGTCCCTGGCCTCAGTTACGTCGTGACCAGTCCAGTAATGGATGCCTTCGGAGGAGCTCCCCGATTTCTCGCCTACCCTCGCACTTCTACAGTGCAAAGTGGTACCAATGCAATACTGAAATGGCAGGTGGCTGGTGAGCCACGCCCCAGCATTGCCTGGGAGAAGGATGGCTCTGCGCTGGAGTTGCCGTCAGGCCGGATGTTTGTGAAGGCTGATGGAGATGCATACAGCCTCCTGGTCTCTCGGGCTGGCCCAGCAGACAGTGGACGCTATGTGTGCAAAGCCAAGAACACTGTGGGAGAAACCTATGCAGCTGCCACCCTCAAAGTGGAGACAGTAGAACTGCAACCCCCGGGAGATCCGGACACCCAGCCTCCAGTCTTCCTGAGCAGGCCCGTCTCAGCACGGGTAACCCGGGGAGAGGATGTGACGTTTGCTTGCAGGGTCTCGGGGCAGCTTGAGTGGGAAAAGGATGGCCATAAGCTGAGAGACATCTTTGAGAGCAGCCATTACAAAGTGAGTGCGGAGCCTGGCGACTGGCATTCCCTGCACATCTACAACACCCGCCTCCCAGACGCAGGGGTCTACGTCTGCCGCGCACGGGACCGCTTGGGAGAGGCTGTGGCTGCAGCAGTGCTCCTGGTGGACTCATGTGTGCCCCATGACGGCCCGCTTCAGAATGCACCCCAGAACTGTCATTTCAAGAAGCAGCCAGAGGTACATGATGATAAGCCGCAGAGACATCGCCCTGGGCAGAATGTGATACCGGAAGCCAGGCAGAACGGAGAAGTGTTTCCAAGCCTACCCACCAAGAAGGCCTTTACTGTGAATGAAGGGAAGCATGCAAAGTTTCGTTGCTATGTAACCGGCAAGCCCAAGCCAGAGATAGTCTGGCAGAAGGATGGGAAGGTGCTGTCCCCCGGAAGGAGGCACCTGCTCTATGAAGACAGGGAAGGCTACTTTATCCTCAAGGTGCTTTACTGCACAGCAAGGGACTGTGGGCTCTATGTGTGCACAGCCTGCAATACGGCTGGCCATACGCTAAGCGCGGTGCGCCTCCATGTCAAAGGTACCCCCCTCCCCTAGGGAGGAAAGACAAGTGTTGTGCATGTGTGTGGGAGGCTGGGTGTCAGCCATCCCTTGGAGGGAATGACATGGGTTGGGGACAGTTACTCTTTGACAGAAGAATGAAGACACATGGTCATGCTGGAGTATAAAACTTGAAGAACTGCAGGACAGAGAGAGTACCTTTCTTATTAAAGGTTCCCTTGCTCGAAAGCCAGTCGAATCCGACTCTAGGGTTGCGGTGCTCATCTCCGTTTCAAAGCCGAAGAGCCAGCGCTGTCCGAAGACGTTTCCGTGGTCATGTGGCCGGCATGACTAAACACCAAGGCGCACGGAACGCTGTTACCTTCCCACCGAAGTGGTCCCTATTTATCTACTTGCAATTTCTTGCTTTCGAACTGCTAGGTTGGCAGGAGCTGGAACTAGAGACAGGAGCTCACCCTGTCTTGCGGCACCCGGGTCTTGAACCGCTGAACTACTGACCTTCCACAGCCTGCAGTTCAGTGTCTTAACCACTTCTTATTACTAGATTGCATATTATCCACAGGGATGAAAGTATAGAAGCTTGGCCAATCCACTGAGAACCCAAGGAGACAGTTGCTCCAGGACAGAATGTTACCGTGTTTATTACTTAAATGGAAGTCATGATCAGGGCTATTTTTGGGCAGGAACGCACAGGAACGGCGTTCCGGCTGGCTCCCGAGTTGGCCACGCCCAGCAGGAACGCATTAGGATTGGCTACATTAGGGGTGTGTGGCCTAACATGCAAAGGAGTCCCTGCTACAAAAAAAGGCCCTGGGTTTTGACAACAAACAAGGTAAACAGAATAAGAAGCAAAAGGTGGGTGTGGCTGGATGACCACACTTCTGGTAACATGGGGTTGCGGCCTAATATGCTAATGAGCTGTGCTGTCAGGGGTGTGGCCTAATAGGCTAATGAGTTCCTGTTGTTGGGTGTGGCCTATTATGCTAATGAGTTCCTGCTGGGCTTTTTCTACAAAAAGAGCCCTGGTCATGATACAATAATGAGGCACAAGCGCCAGAGCTGGAAGTCTGCTCGTGAGAATAAGAACAGGCTAGGAACAATGCTCCCTCTAAGCTGTGGAGTCTTGTGAGCAAAAATTCTATTTTCTGAGCTACCAGCATTAAAGTTGTGAGTCGGTGATTTGCCGGCTGCATAAATTAGTTTGCTCTGGAGCCAACCTTCCTGAGCTAAGACAAAAATGTGTGAGCCGGAGGCTAAAAAACGGTAAGCTAGCTCACACTAACTCAGCTTAGGGGGAACACGGGCTAGGAAGTATTCCTACGGAACTGGCCACTAGGAAGTCTTTGAGTCCTGAGAGCCAGCAGCAGCCAGCTTGTGCTGTGGAAGAATGGTAAAGCTAGCAACCAGACTCTTGCTTGCTGACAGTTGTCTGCCGAGGTGCCTGGGTGACTCTTCTGGTACATTCCAGAGGGTTTTGCCAGGAATGGAAAATATTTGCCACTTGCCAGTGACAGTGCCCATGAAGTGCTGAGTGGTTTGGGCATTCAGCCAGGTGCCAGTGCAGGTGCAAAGTATAAGGCTAGTCAGGAACAGTGTTCCCTCTAAGCTGAGTTAGTGTGAGCTAGCTCACAGTTTTTTAGCCTCCAGCTCACACATTTTTGTCTTAGCTGAGGAAGGATGGCTCCAGAGCAAACATTATGTAGTAGCCAAATCACTCACTCACAACTTTAATGCCAGTAGCTCACAAAGTAGAATTTTTGCTCACAAGACTCCACAGCTTAGAGGAAGCATTGGTCAGGAAATGTTTCCTATCTCAGGAGAGGGGTGTATGGCATGAGGGGCAGGCACCTGTAAAGAAAGTTTTATAGAATCATAGAATCAGAGTTGCAAGGGACCTCCAGGGTCATGTAGTCCAACCCCCTGCACAAGGCAGGATATTCACAAATACCTCGCCCCCACACACACCCCGTGACCACTGTTCCACACCCAGAAGATGACAAAAGTCCTCCAGGATCTCCAGCCAAACTGGCCTGGAGAAAAATTGTTCCCTGACCCCCAAAGTGGCAATCAGCATTTCCCTGGGTATGTAAGAAAGGGCCACAAGAACTAAGCACTGAGGCAACCCTTCCTGACCTCCCTCTCACGATCTGCCTAAATTCACAGAATCCACATTGCTGTCAGATGGCCATCTAGCCTCTGTTTGAAAACCTCCAAAGAAGGGGAGCCCACCACTTCCTGAGGAAGCCTGTTCCACTGAGGAACTGCTCTAACCGTCAGGAAGTTAGATCATGAAAGGGAGGGCAGGAAGGGATGAACCAGTGCCAGTGCTCGGCTCTCGTGGCCCTTTCTTACATGCCCAGGATGATGCTGATTGCCATTTGGGGGCAGGAAAGAATTTAACTCTGGGCCAGATTGGCCAAGGATCCTGGAGGTTATTTGCCTTCTTCTGGACATAGAGCAGGAGTCACTGGGGGAATGAGGGGGTGGGAGGTAGTTGTGAATTTCCTGCATTGTGCAAGGGGTTGGACTAGATGACCCTTTAGATCCCTTCCAGCTCTGTGTTTTGAAAGGCAAGACTGTTATGCCTCAGTAAACTAGAATCATGGGTTTAACGCAGTCTCCACGTTGTGCTGATCCTACCACTTCAAACCTGTTCAGCTCTGGTCTCATTGGCTTTATAGATATTACCTTGTTTCCCTAAGTCACTGCTAGATCCTTTTCGCACATACTACTGCCAAGGCAAGTCTCCCCCAACCTACAATTATGCATTTGATTTTGGTAGGAAGAGACTCCTCGTATTGCGGAGAACCATGGCTCAGAACGTGAGACCTAACTTAATACAAACAGATGATCAATGAGGTGGTAAACATTCTTTCTGGATTGTACCACCAAACGCATGCAGGGTTCACATATCTCTGAGTGATCCTCCATGTAAGCTGGGCTCGCCAGACTCCAGGTGGGGCCTGGAGACCTCTTCCCCTGGAGGAAACGGCTGCTGTGGAAGGTGGACTGTATGGCATCATACCCCCTCCCCAGACCCCGACCTCCGCAGACTCTACCCCAGGAATTTCCCAACCCAGAGGTGGTAACCCTATATCTTTATTCACAGGGCTTTTTTTTGTAGAAAAAGCCCAGCAGGAACTCATTAGCACAATAGGTCACACCCAACAGCAGGAACTCATTAGCATAGTAGGCCACACCCCAATAGCACAGTTCATTGGCATATTAGGCCACACCCCATGTCACCAGAAGTGTGGTCATCCAGCCACACCCACCTTTCCCTTCTTATTCTGTTTACCTTGTTTGTTGTCAAAACCCAGGGCCTTTTTTTGGAGCAGGAACTCATTTGCATGTTAGGTCACACACCCCTAAGGTAGCCAATCCTAATGAGTGTCTGCTGTTAGGTGTGGCCTGTTATGCTAATGAGTTCCTGATGGGCGTGGCCAACTCCGGAGCCAGCCGGAACTCCGTTCCTGTGCGTTCCTGCCCGAAAATAGCCCTGCTTATTCACACAAAATTACTTATGGGGGGAAAAGAGAGAGAGAGAGAGAGAAATGCTATCATGTGACTCCTTCCTCTCAAAGAGTCTGAAGTGTTAGAGACACTGTAGATACAGTTTCACCCCTTTTCCTGCTGTTTAGGTATAGCCTTGGTCTCTGAGGCAAGCGTGTGTTAAAGGTAACATGCTGTGTCAGAGTCAACAACAGGCAATTCTGCCAGTGCTGGAGTCTGGGGGTATTCAAGAGTCTGCTCACTCCTTGGGCATAGCTTTTAGTACACTGATTACGGAAGCTCATATTCTTTGCTACGTTCCATAACATATGTCATGTGTTCATCAAAGGGAACAAGAGAGAGAGGGTGTTTGGCTAAAACAAGGCAAAGGGAACATTTGGCACATATGGTTTGGCCTATTGGAGGCATGGACTCAAAGCCCTTTCCCACTCCAGGATGAGGCTGAGACAGGATTCCATGGATTTGCCTGAAGGTTCAGAGGAGAGCAAGAGTGCTGATAAAGGGTCTGGAATGCTGCTGGGCCGGGGAGGGAGACAAGAGGAAAGCTTGTTTAGCCTGGAGAGGAGAAGCTGGGGGGTGGAGACGTGATAACAGGTATCAGTTATATGTCATAGGCTGCTGTGTATAGGAAGAAAACCAACCGTTCTGTGAACTCTCAGTAGGTGAGGGGGGAATTGGGCTTTACGCAAAAGTGAGAGATTAAATACCAAGGAAGATTTTTCTATCTGTAAGAATCGCCATGCATTAGAACATGTTACTCAGGGAGCTTGGAGTGCATGCATTCACTGGAACCTTCTAAAAATAGGCAAAACATTTGTCATTACAAGAGCCTGAGTGGATGAAGGCTGGAAGGGAAAATTTCCCTAGGAAGGAGCAGGGGATAGTAACAGTGATGAAACTACGTTCTCAAGCGGAGGCTGTTGCAGGGCTCTCTTTCGGCTCTGCTCCTGCAGAGTGCAGGGGGGTGGACTAGATGACCTGCAAGGTCCCTTCCAACTCTAACATGCTGTGATTCTATGATACATGGGCAGAGGCAAGAACTGGGCCCAAAGTGGCCCGTTGAAATATTGAATAAGGAGTATTCGTGTAGTTCTAGCCAAAAGAGGAAGACACAGCAAGGAGGGTTATCTAACGCCTGGACCACACAGAGAACAGATGAGGTAGAAAACCTGTATTTCATTGTATGTACATCCCTTCAGATTGGAGGACTGGGTGACTGAATCCTCTCCCATATAAAAAACTCCCTGCATAT
>NW_015168058.1:1106909-1109431 GCF_001447785.1 Gekko japonicus
CTAGTTTTCTCTCTAAAATGTTTGTTTTGGACCTCACAAGTATTTCTGATCTGGACCTCACACTTATTTCTACAGTGCTACCTCTTTTAAATATGATGATTACTTTGGAAGAAGTTAATTATATGAACAGAGGCTTAGTAAAGGTAAAGGTTCCCTTGCTCGAAAGCCAGTCGAATCCGACTCTAGGGTTGCGGTGCTCATCTCCGTTTCAAAGCCGAAGAGCCAGCGCTGTCCGATGACGTTTCCGTGGTCACGTCGGTGGCATGACTAAACACCAAGGCGCACGGAAGGCTGTTCCCTTCCCACCGAAGTGGTGCCTATTTATCTACTTGCAATTCCTTGCTTTCGAACTGCTAGGTTGGCAGGAGCTGGAACTAGAGACGGGAGCTCACTCCGTCATGCAGCACACTCAGGTCTCGAACTGCTGAACTACCGACCTTCCCACAGCCTGCAGCTCAGCGTCTTAACCACTTGAGCCACCGGAGCTCCGAACAGAGGCTTACCTAGGGTTTAATTTATGCCAGACCTGTTCTCACTTCCAGCTCTCAGCGTTGGACCCATGCAAATAAGAGCTGGAGTGCCCTGATTGGGTGGAGGGTGCATTTCTCTTTCCAACAAGAAACTTCAGAGGGTCCCCATGACACCAGGGATTAAAGGGAAGGGTTTCTGGGTCTTGACCTCTTGTTTTCAGACTGAAATGAATCTGGTGGGTTTTTTTTAGAACTTAAATCACCAAACTGAACTGGGATCCCTGCTTATTGCCGGGGTTGTTTGCTATTGTTGATTCCTGCACCATCATCTCTGTCCCCTTGGGATATTGTGTGGTGGTGGGTGTCCCTTGCACTGGACCTCGAAGAGCGCTAAAGATATCACAAGCAGCTCATTTAGCACTCTGCTGTCTCTCAGAGTAACCCTTGGGAGAAGGATCAGGACGAGCCCTTCTTCTGCCTCCCCAAAGACAGATAAAGTAGGAGCAAGCACCAGTTGAACACACCTCCCTTAATTTCCTCAGGTCAACTTTGAAAGTTGTGTTAAAGCCCTTACAGCCATCACGCCTTTCTTAATTTGGTGACAAAATACTCTACAAAGATGGTGGGTGAGACTGCTAATATTTGTTCAAATTGGCACGATAAATGATGAGATTCCTTGTTGATTAAGTTCCATGCTACGGCAAAGGGCCATAGGGCCTCACACTTTCTCAGAATGGGTTAAAGTGAGCTTTGCTGTACATATGGACAGTATGTGAAGCAGAAAAAACTAGATGGGGTGTTCAACAGATAGCCTTCCCAGGCTAAGAAGAGCCCCGTGGAAACTAGTGAGGTTGACTGTCGAGGGAAGCTGAACTGCAGGAAACGACAGGAGGAAGGCTGAGGCTGGAAAGCGGCGATAAATGACCAAGGAGCAGGAGTCCGGCAGACGGGGGGGGGGGCATTCAATGTTCCCTCTAAGCTGTGGAGTCTTGTGAGCAAAAATTCTACTTTGTGAGCTACTGGCATTCAAGTTGTGAGCAAGTAATTTGGCCACTGTATAAATCAGTTTGCTCTGGAGCCCTCCTTCCTGAGCTAAGACAAAAATGTGTGAGCTGGAGGGTAAAAAAACTGTGAGCTAGCTCACACTAACTCAGCTTAGAGGGAACCCTGGTGGCATTTGGCTGGATTCCAGCACTCTGGCTCTCTTTCTCAGGAGCAGGACAACATCGTTCCCTGGGCATTTGGTGATGGTTATTTATTCATTTTATTCAGGGCTTTTTTTGTAGAAAAAGCCCAGCAGGAACTCATTAGCATAATAGGCCACACCCAACAGCAGAAACTCATTAGCCTATTAGGTCACACCCCTGACAGCACAGCTCATTAGCATATTAGGCCACACCCCCATGCTACCAGAAGTGTGGTCATCCAGCCACACCCACCTTTTGCTTCTTATTCTGTTTACCTTGTTTGTTGTCAAAACCCAGGGCCTTTTTTTGTAGCAGGAACTCCTTTGCATGTTAGGCCACACCCCCCTAATGTAGCCAATCCTAATGAGTTCCTGCTGTTGGGTGTGGCCTATTATGCTAATGAGTTCCTGCTGGGCTTGGCCAACTCGGGAGCCAGCCGGAACGCCATTCCTGTGCGTTCCTGCCCAACAATAGCCCTGCTTTTATTCGACTTTTATCCCGCCCTCCCGCTCAGCCCTTTCCTGTCTCTCACTCACAGAGCCTCGGCTGCGGTTCCAGATGCCTTTGGTGGACGTGGAAGTGCTGGAGCGCCAGGATGCCGTGCTGGAGTGTCAGGTGCCTCTGGAGACCATCCCCACAGTGTGGTATCTTGAAGACAAGCACCTGCAGCCCAGCCCCAAATACCTGATGGAGGAGCAGGGCCTGCTACGGCGGCTGACTGTGCGGGATGCCCGGGCGGATGACGATGGCATCTACTTGTGTGAGATGGCGGGCAAGGGCCGCAGTGTCGGGGAACTCTCAGTCCGCGGTGAGGAGATGTTGGAGAGTTATTTGCTCAGGCTGAGTGGCCATTGCGTTGTGTCGG
>NW_015168058.1:1109485-1124287 GCF_001447785.1 Gekko japonicus
TGCCGCGGAAGCTGGATGTCATGGAAGGGGAGAATGCCGCCTTCTGTGTGGAGACGCAGGAACTTGTGGAGGCATCCAGCTGGGGCCGGAACGGGCAGGAACTCGTGGAGGCACCACACACCCTGATTAGGAGCTTTGGCAAAACCCACCTGCTGGTCTTGGTGCAAGTGACACGGCATGACGCAGGGGTCATCACTTTCACAGCGGGCGAGTCACAGACTTCAGCTCAACTCCGCGTCAAATGTGAGTGGGAGGCGGACAAGCCTGACTGAGACCAAATCATGCAAATCGCAGAACCCCTTACTTCTGAATGACCTCCAGACAGGTGCCCCCCCCCACAAATTCCATTTCCTGTACCTCTGTCTGGAGCTGATACTCCTTGCAAGGGAGAGTCCTCATATTTCCATCTGGAACTCCAGAATCTAGTTTCAGTTTGGACTTGTGTGATGCAAAGCTTCAGCCAGTAGGCCAGAGATGGATCTTGACTAATGGACAGCACTATAAACTATGTGGAATCAGGGTAGCTTTGTGTGGAAATTATACTGAATTGGTACGGGGGTTGCCAACTTGAAGGTAGGTCCTGGAGATCTCCCAGACTACAGAGATCACAGAGTATCCCTGGAGGAAATGGCTGCTTTGGTGGGTGGACCCGATGGCCCTCTCCAAACCTACCCTTTCCCAGGGTGTACCTCCGAATCTCCAGGAATTCCCCAGCAGGGAGTTGGCAGCCCTGTTCAGAACCGCCCAGTCTGCTAAATCAATATTGTAATGTTTAGCCCCTCTGGTTGTAGCTGGTCTGTGGTGAGCACAGATTAGGCCCCCTTTTATAATATCAGATCCCTCTTCCTAGTAGACCTGATTGGAGAGCAGATCTCTAGGAGATACGATAAAAGTAGTTCTCAAGAATGGGATATAAATATAGTAAATGGGATATAAATGTCATAAATAAATGATGTGAGGAGTAGTGCTAAGTTCCACAGTTACTAAGGCGTGATTGAAGGTTTGGTTTCCACCAGTCATCTTCCAACGCAATTATAATTTTCTTTAAAGCTCAACTGTGTGTGTGTTGGGGGCAATTCTCAAACAAATCCTCATATTTGAATGTACTTGCAAAAACTGGAATAGTCTCCTAGCTGGGTTTTATCCAATATCACTGAATGCACACTGTTGGCTTTAGTTGTTTTTTTAAAAGGACATTGAATCTGGCAAATTTATCCTTAACACGAATGCCTTAAAATTCAGTAACCAGAGTGGAGCACCTTCATTTCTTCAAAATGTGACTGCGACTGAAATATTATTTGTAAAACTTTGGAAATGTTTAGAAGTCAAAAAGTTTGATTCAAGCCTTAAAATGTTGCCAAATTGCAAATTCAATTAATCTCCCCTTCTGTCTGCCCTGAGCCCTGGATTCTGGTTTTGTGCCGCCTTTTATCTGTTCTCCTGTGATAGCTCTTATCTCCCTGGGGATTTCTCCAGAGAAATGAGGGTCAAAATGGCTGTGGAATGTAACAGCACAAAGAAGGCAAAAAGCTGCTAATCCACAAACTAGCTACCCTTGAGACTTTTTTGTACTCAGAATGCATCAGGAGCAAAACCAATCATGTACAGAGTAAACCTTGCTGACAGAAGCTCCCCCCCACCAGTTTCTGCTGCACTCCACCAATCTTGTAACTTCCTTCTGCTTGCATTTGTGTATTTCTTTCCCCTGATGGGTTTTTTTGTTTTTTTGTTCTTGGAAAGCAGCCCTGGGGCCAAGAGGGTGGTGGGGCCTTTAAACCCTCCTGCTGTTTGTCTGCTCAAAGTTTGGCCCTCCGCAGCTGCTGACCATGCGCAGAGGGGGAAGGAGGGGGACTCTTTCTCCCAGTGGCCCTTTCTGCTCTTTCAGCCTTCACCTGCAGCCTCAGGGGCCGTTTTCCTGTTTTGAAAAAGCCCAGTTTTTAGGAAGAACAAAATGTTCTATTGTGTGTAGTTTGGATCGAAGCTCATCTAGCAGGTGTGCAGGTTAAGAAGTCCTTCCAGAGAACTTTCTCCCCTCCTGCAGCTTCACATGTTATGGATTCACACACGTGTACAAGCAATGTGCAGCATGAAAGGTCTGTTCTGTCATGCACACGTGCAGAGTAGAGCTATTTTGGGCTGCAGTTTTTTGGTGCATATCATAGTTCATGTACTCATTATCAAACAGCATGCAACATTCTATATGTGACTCAATGCTTTCTGTTAATCCATAAAATGTAAAAAACCTCTGAGTCAGCCCATTTCTTGTCACAGTAGAAAGTGAAAGTGAATGCTCTGGAGAAAAGAAGGGCTGCTTCATCTGTTACTTTTCTGACATGGAAGTAGAAAACCTCCATGTATATATGACACATACATGAGAATCATGATTGTTGTCTTGGCCTCTCCTAATCAGAGGAGGATCAACTGTAGTATTATTCATATGGTCAGGGGTCATTTCCTGTGGCAGCGCACAGGAGCGGAGCTCCAGCAGTAAAGAGCCCAGGGGGCGGGCACATGCAAGAAGCCCCACCCCCTGCTCCCAGCAGACCTCAGTCAGAGCAAGAAGCAGCCAGGTAAGTTACAGAGGCCCCCCCCCGGTCCAAAACAGTCCAGTGGAACCTTTAAGACCAAGTTTTATTCTGGTACAAGCTCTCCCTCCTCTGCGAGGACAGATCTGCACGTTCCCCCCCCCCCAATAGCTAGCAATCCGAAACAGTCCAGTGGAGCCTGAGCGGTGGGTGTTGTCTTCTGACACACTTCTGGTGATGTCAGGGGGTGTGGCAGATGCAAATAAGTTATGCTAATGAGTTATGCTAATGAGCTCCTGCACCTCTTTTTCTATGAAATGACCCCTGAATAGGGTCACAAAGCGTGTTCAGCTATATGTATATGGAAGGTTGGGATTGCCTGTCCCCTTGCCATGAGCAACCTCAGTGAATTTTTCAAGGTACAGATGATGGTACATAAGAGCCTATGTGCGTTTGGGTAGGTCCCTGGGCAGACAGGACCTCCAGCACATGGAGGCTGAGTGTAGCAAAGGTTATCAGATGCAATCCTGCTCCCTCTCAAGGGTTTTGTGACAATCTGTGCCGGGCGGGAGGGTTTGGCTCCATAATCAATGTACAGCAGACGAGAAAGCACTCATGCAGCCAGGTGTGTACTAATAATATATGCTTTTCCTGACACAAAGATTAATTACTGTACAACAAAGCAAGTAAGCTGTGGGACAGCTTTTATGCCCCAGGTTAGTGGCTGTGTGAAAACAAAGTTTTATGTGTCTAAAGAAGTGTGCCTGCACATGGAAGCTCATGCCCAGAATTAAACTTCATTGGTCTTCAAGGTGCCCCCACTGGGGGACTCCAAACTTTGTTCTGCTGCTTCAGACCCACACAGCGACCCCCACCTGAATCTATATTTCTTGTATTAGGACCACTTCTGATGTTCGCCTTCCATTATCATAAATATGACATGTTTAGAAAAATCCCCCAAATCCTGGTTGCTGAGATATCTTAAAAATCTGATTCTAGCACTTCGAAATTTTGGAATTTTTTTCCAACCCTGGAAAAAGAGCTTGAGAATTGTACTCTAAGAATCCCACATTCAACAGTTCTCACATTCAGATTATACTTCTGGGTTAGAGTATAAAAGGTTAAATACGCACACTGAAATCTTCATACTTTGGGTATAACTGCTAATTTCTGAGTTCCTACATTCAATTATTCACAGACGCCTGTAATGCAAATAGCCTTTTTTTTTTCTTTTCCTCAAAGAGTGGGGAAGTGGAGGAAGGGTGAAAGTGCATCACTTTTTTTTCCTGACTTGCCATTTTGTTGTCTTCATTCCCCCCCCTCCGTGCCCCCCCCTCCACAAAGGCATGTTTCTTTGGCTCTGGAGTCTTGTCCTGCACAGCAGGTAGAGGAGGGGAGAGAGGAAAGGGCACATGGTCAGTCTTCAGCTCCCCAAACTGTTATTATTTATAAAATGTTACACAAAATACATAATGGGCCAGACGACAGGCCCAGGATTACAAAAGAGATGCAATTTCGTCATCTTCCCTTATCAAATGCTGACTTTCTAGAGTCTGTGCTTGGCTTGAATCACTGATAATTGTGCCACACATCTCAAGGAAACAGCACCCATGTTTAGCTTCTGTTAAAAGACTGACTGGGAAACAGACGTTGAAACTGAGGGCCCAAGTAGAGATTATGTTGTCCTTCTGTTCCTCCACTCTGTGTCTGCCTTGGTCCACCAGATGTGCCCTGAGAGTTCTGTGCTCAATGTTGGATTATTTAGTTTGCAGAGTGCTTAAGGCACATAAACGCAGCTAAGCCCATCTGGAATGTGTGTGCTGACCAGAAACAAAGTTACACACGGAGCCTCTTTATCTTTGCAAAACTAGTATGGAACTCCATTCTAGATAGGCTAGGGAGAGGCTTCTAATCTAGTCTAACTAACTAGGATGGTTAGAGATACAGGAAACCATGTCCTGCTCTCATGGTGCCAAGATGGAGAAGGTTAGCATAGCGGGGAGAGAAGGTGTCAAGACAGAAGGAAGGAAGTTTCCCCGTAGGATTAGCAATCTACACATCAAAGGGAGAGCATCAGAGTAGTAGAGGAAAAGGATGCTCCGTGTCCCAGCATATCTACCTCTCTGACTCTCTTATAGTCCCCCTCTGAAGCCTCAGTCTAAGAGGCAGCGCAAAGTCCTTAACTTCCAACACTCAGAACAACTCCTACAGGGCTCAGTTTGGGTCAGGATCACAGTATGTGTGGGGAGAGGGGGACTGAAGTCTTCCCTCTTTGCACCATTTTCCAACTCAGGATTGGCACCTAGCAGCTGTGATTTGCCCAGCTGGAACCCCCAGCACCCGTCTTGCAGGCAGGGTGGTGGGAGTGGGTCATGCCGACTTTGTAACAATTGAGTGGCTTAATTTGTTATATGCCTGAATTGGACTGAGAAGGCGGCAGGTGGCATATGGGTGTGCTGAAGTACAGTGGAGAATAAAAATAAGAGCACAATCTACCAGGAAGTTTTGCAAGTCCCAACGTACTGTGCTTTTGCCCGGATCCATTTATTTTTGTAAGCTGCAGAAGTCACATCCTGATGGATGGTGCGCCCAAGTTCATATTTTGAGAAACGACAAAAGTCATTTATTTTCTCCAGGTGCCAAGAGGATCCCTCCAAGTGCCCCTGTGGCGGCTAGGATGTGTATGGCCCACAGTAATGCTGCTCTTCTGACTTGGTGTCCACCATCCGATGTGCACCGCAGCCCGCCGAGCAGCTATATCCTGGAGCGGCAAGCAGTTGGAGATGCTGAGTGGGTGCCTTGCCTCACCACTGATGTTGCCAGCACGGTTGAAGTTCCAGGTGATGGTATGCCACAGGAGGCTGACTACCACTTTCGTGTGTGTTCTGCCAACCAGTATGGGTGCAGCGGGCATGTGGAATTTCCTGGCGCTGTGCATCTTGGTAAGCCTCTTTGCTTCCTAATGGTGACTGGGCACCCTCCTTGCATGGACATTGCAGGTATCTCCATTTTCTCATCTCATTATTCCACTCCAGCATGCAAGCACTGGCCATTCCTTGGTCCTCCACTTCACCTTCCCAGGTATCTCTATAGCCAAAAAGACCCCTTCCACTACATAGTAGCATTACAGACACCTTGACTTCCTTGCATTCCTGTACCTTGCTGAGCCAGCTGCTTGTCAGAGGACTCCCACCATTTGAGGGGAAGACCATCCAAAAACCTCCTACAACAGCATATTCAGGCAAGGCACATGAATTTGGGAGGTCATATTCTCATTAGCTAACCAGCACTGGTAGCTAATGACAGGAGATTCCTAGTGGTACTCATTGTCAGTCTCTTGAACAAACTGACTCCCAACGACACTCTCTTGGCAGTGATTTGTTTATTGAGAGATGAGAATGTGTCAAGCTAAGACTGTGTCAGAACTGACCCTCTTGGCACCATTTCTGGTATTATATAGAATTCAAACAGCCCCTCGATGATCAGTCCAATCACACCGATCCATCCAGCCTGTCTTCGGCCCAATCTGCATCTAGCATTTGCTCTGTTGTTGTAACAAACCCACCCTGGAACAGAAAAAGATGTAGTTCAAAACCACATTTAAATACCCCAGGCCAACACCGTACTGACTGCAGAGTCACCCCTGAATGGCCATAAACCAGCCATAAATCTATGCAGACAGCCACCATAAAACCAGAGATCAAACGATGTGAAAGCAGCATGCAGTCTGGACGCTACCATAAAAGTCAACAATCAATCAAAGTGAAAGTCGCATGTAATGCAGATGGGAATTTCTGTTCCAGTGTGGGTTTGGTAAGACAGCGGATCAAATGCTAGATGCAGATTTGGCCTACATCTACTATGCACTGTTAGCCCTCCCCCAACACCTGCAAGCTTAGTGTCTAGCAGTGTCTGCTGTCCAAGGTCAAGCACACATACTTCCCAGAGAAGAAGAAGAAGAGAAGAAGAGATTGGATTTATACCCCACCCTTCACTTGGAGTCTCAAAGCAGCTTATAAACTCCTTTCCCTTCCACTCCCCACAAGGGTGTAGACTTTCCAATTGTAGACTCTCCAATTTCCGGGGGGGGGGTGGGCTGGGGCTGGGCCAGAGGCATTGCTGTGCTAGGAGCAAGGGTGGCTCCCGGGGGAGGCTGAGCACCTTCCTGAAAATTTCGGCGGGGGCTGAAGCCCCGCCGCCCCCACGAAGATTACGCCTATGAGATAGGTGGGGCTGAAAGAGCTCTTTCCAGAACTGTTCTTGAGAGAACAGCTCTGACAGAACTATGGCTTGCCCAGGTCATCCAGCAGCTGCAAGTGAGGAATCAAACTTGGTTCTCCCAGATTAGAGTCCATGCACTTAACCACTACACCAAACTGAAGGGAGGCCCCACTTAATGCAGTTACAAGCTTGCATGCTTTTTGCAAAGCAGCTCTCACACCCACACCCTCACACTGTCACAGACTCCCTCCACTCGACCAGGATGACAGAGGACAATAGGCATACAGAACCAAAGAAAAGCAATAACCATGGCAAATGAGAGCCGAGTTTTACACTCATCTGCATGCCCCTGACTGTGTGTCTGGTTTCCTTTTGTTCTCATCACACACATTCACACTGCTAGAACAAAATTTGTGTCCAGTAGTACCCTAAAGACCAACAACAAGAAGAAGAGATTGGATTTATACCCCGCCCTTCACTACCCAAAGGTGTCTCAGAGCAAACTCCTTTCCCTTCCTCTCCCCACAACAGCCACCCTGTGAGGTAGGTGGGGCTGAGAGAGCTCTGACAGAAACTGCTCTTTTTCAAGAACAGCTCTTATCAGAACTACGGCTTGCCCAAGGTCATCCAGCCAGGTGCCACTCCAGCCAGGAGTGGGGAATCAAACCCGGTTCTCCCAGATTAGAGTCTGCACGCTTAACCACTACACCAAACTGGCTCTCTAATTTTTAGATTATCTAGTTTGTAAATTTGTAAGCTTTCATGAGTTAAAGTTCACTTTGTCAAATGCAAATAGGAAAGAAGATCCATCAGAAGGTGGGAGGGATGTTAAAAAGGGTCAGCTGGAATCAGGATGCAGAAGTACAATGCCTGATTAGAGCAGGGAGACATGCATAGAGGTGGGAAATGCAGAAAATTAGCATCTGTAATGAGATAAGAATCCTCAAGGTCCCTTGCTGATGAATTCAAGCTCAGCAGTCTCACATTATAATCTCTCCTCGAAACTTCTCTGTAGAAGAACTGCCACTTTTAAGTTAGCAATAGAATGTCCTGAAGGAAGAAAAATTCTCCAGATGGTTTCTGAGTATTGTGATTTCTAATGTCAGTTTTATATTAGTCTTTTGCATATGGACTGGCCTGTTTGTCCAACTGCTAGGCACTGGTCTGCTGTTCCAGACATCCTGTCTCCCATTTCCTTTCTTCCACAACTGAACTCCATCATCTGCCTTGTATATGTGAATGTACTACCCCTTTCAAGCCAACCTCCTCAAGCTCTGGTCGAATCCGTATTTGCATTTTTAAATCAGTTTTGTGCTGCTGTGACACCGTCTTTCTCTATGCTTGTTTGAACGTTGTTTGGAGAAGATTCATTTAAAGCAGTGTGGAGGCACAGTGACAGTGGAGTCGCCACAAGAGGGTGATAAACATATGCAGACATGCAAAAGTATGCTAGCACTGTTGAGGTGTGAAAACGAAACCAAATGTAGACAGCTTTTTTGAAGACGGAGTCAGAAGGCTGGGACACAGGTAGGAAAGACAAATGCAGATTCAACCTCTGTCTTTTCTTTCAGTGCCCAGGGCCCATGTGCAAAGGGGACTGCAAGATGTTTGGGTTCACGTTGGTGAGGATGCTATTTTCTCAGTGGAGCTCTCAGCTGCTATAAGTGGGAGCTGGTTCTTGAATGGGAAAAGGTTGGAGGAGGAAGACCAGCAGTGCCAGATCACCCAAAGTGGGGTGGAGCACACCATGCGGATCAGCAACGTGCAATTAGCAGCTGTGGAGTCCAAGGTGCGATTTGAGGCCATTGGGGTCAAGGAATGTGCTGTGCTGCATGTACAAGGTGAGTCTTCAACTGAGCCTGGCCAGCAGGCCAAGAATTCACCTACCTGGTACAGAGATACTGGCTGATTAGGGTTGCCAGCCTCCAGGTGGGGCCTGGGGATCTCCCACTTTTACAACTGATCTCCAACTGACAGAGATCAGCTCCGCTGGAGAAAATGGCTGCTCTGAAGGCATGGGGCCATGCTGTGCACCCTCCCCTCCCCAAACCCCGCCCTCACCTGGGTCCCCCCCCCAAAGTCTCCAGGTATTTTCCAACCCAGACCTGGAAAGCCTATGGCTGATTCTGCACTGGCTTTTCACTCCGTTGTTTTAGCAAACCCATGGAACAGAAATTCCCCTCTGCATGGCATGCTGCTGTCACTTCCTTTGATCATCCGATTTTATGGTAGCCTCCACACTCCATGCCTTTCGCTTCCTTTGATCACCAGATTTTATGGTACCTTCTGCATAGATTTATGGCTGTTTTATGCTGGCCATTCAGGGGTGACTTTGCAGTCAGTATGGCGTTGGCCCCAAGGTATTTGGATGTCGTTTTGAGCTGCACTTTTTCCTCCTGGTTGAGAAAACATGGAGTGAATGCTAGATGCAGAATCGCCCACCATCCCATTAAACAAAAGGGGTCTTGAGGTGCATATACAGAATGCATGAAATGTGATGAAGTGGATTCTAGCCCACAAAAGCTTATGTTTCAGGAAATCAGTTAGTCTTCAAGGTGCTGCAAAGACTGCTTTTTGTTTTTGCTGCAACAGATTCACCCTCATTAAAAAAAAAAACCCGTGCTCCGACCAGGATTTGGGGGAAGTAGCGCCTCCTGCATCAAAGCAGCCAGCTGTTACCCATTTCCCTTGACTTCAACTGCACCTGGAACCTTTCTAGCGGCAAATATGATGTCTGAGAATTTGGATCCTTCAGCACGTTTAGGTTTGCTCTCTGGAATGTAATCCCCCTCATCATGATTTTGTTTGAATAAAGGTAAAGGTTCCCTTGCTCGAAAGCCAGTCGAATCCGACTCTAGGGGTGCGGTGCTCATCTCCGTTTCAAAGCTGAAGAGCCAGCGCTGTCCGAAGACGTTTCCGTGGTCATGTGGCCGGCATGACTAAACACCAAGGCGCACGGAACGCTGTTCCCTTCCCACCGAAGTGGTACCTATTTATCTACTTGCAGTTTCTTGCTTTCGAAGTGCTAGGTTGGCAGGAGCTGAAACTAGAGACGGGAGCTCACTCCGTCTTGCGGCACACTCGGGTCTCGAACTGCTGAAATACTGACCTTCCACAGCCTGCAGTTCAGCGTCGTAGCCACTTGAGCCACCGCAGCTCCTTTGTTTGAATAGCCCTTGTTTATTTTGCAATTTTTGTGATTTGCTCTCATTTTTGCATGTGCAAAAGAAAAAGTGGCACAATCCAATTTGGTAGAACTCAGGAAGCCTTAACAGAGATACGATGTTCATGTGGCTTATTCATCGTTATGGATTCCTGGGCAAGGGGAATGGAGTTGTGCCCCCTGCCCTTGACCTTCAGGGGACGGTTTGAGTTGGGTCATTGAACATGGTGCACACAAAGTCTCTGTTTAGACCATGGCCCGGATGGATTTATGCATGAGATGGGGCAAGCAGGTGTGATTCCCTCCCCTTCCCTTCTTGCAGTCTTATCCATGCATGCAGGTGTGCAGCAACATATGACAACATTCCAGCCAGTGCCATTCCTTAGTACCTTCCAAACCCGTGTGATCAATGTTAAACAGGCATATGAGATATTCATACATGCCAGGTAGACATTTTATATATGGTTTTCCCCCTGACTGCCCAAAATTTCTTTTATGAAGTAGGACCTGTGATCTTGTGCTTTTATTTTACAAATAGCAGGTTTCTATCCCTGTTTGAAACAGAATTGGAGAGTGTTTCTGAGGACATGGATTTTGCATCTATCAATGCTTTTTACATTTCATAACCCTTTCCCCTGCCCTGCATGTAGGGCTGCCAACCTCTACGTGGCACCTGGACGCTTTCTGCTCTTGCAGTTGATCTCCAGATGACCAAGATCCGTTCCCCTGGAGAAGATGGCTGCTTCGGGGGGTGGGCCCTTGTGGCATTACGCCCCGCTGAGGCCCCTCCCCAAGCCCCACCCTCCCCTGGCTCCACCCCCAAAATCTCCAGGTATTTCCCAACCAAGAGTTGGCAACCCTACTCCTGCATTTTATATATCTATATATATGCTCCCCCAAGAGCCATGCATCCCTTCTTTACCATCACTCTTGCTATTGATTCCACTCCTGATCTACAAAAATCCTAAAATATGTAATTGCGGTAAGTGAGGAAAATAGAAGTATTCAAATGCATTTGATGTGCATATTTAATCCAGATCACAAATTTGCCTTCAGAATTGCATCCCCACCAGCAGAAATCTAGATAGCCTGGGAAACCAGAAACAAGGACACTTTCCTGAATGAATGCTGAGCTACTCTGGATGCTGTATTTGCCACTTGATTCTGGGCTAGAGGACTGAGGACTGAATTCCACAGCCCATTGTGAAAACCTTTGTCAACTGCACTCACGGTGGCCTTAAATTTAGAAGAGTGGCCTAAAGCCACACCTAGCTGATCTCAGTTGATGTTATTCAGCTTAGAGGGAACACTGGTCGCAGGTGGATCGCTAAATCTTGGCACACTATGAAGTTAATGCCTGCAGCTACACAGGATTCATGCATTGTGTCTCTACAGCCCCCCAAGCACACATCATCACCCCAGTGCCAGAGGTCAGACGACATCGAACACTTTTGGCTGGGATGCCACTGGTCCTGGAATGTGAAGTCTCTATACCTGATGCTACCATTTGCTGGCTCAAAGATGGAAACCCTGTGGCTTCGGAAGACGGTGCACTTGCTGTCCAGTCAGAAGGCAACATTCGCAGACTGCTAATTCCTTCAGCCTGCTCTTTGGATTCTGGGACTTATACATGCAATGCAGGGGATGATGCCATCAGCTTCACTGTGACTGTGGATGGTGAGCGGAGGGGGGAGAAGCTGGTGTGGTTCTGCTGAACCACAAGGATGGGGCCCTGGAGCCTCACAGTGCAATCCCAGGCTGAGTTACACCCTTATAAGTCCATTGAACTCAGTCGACTGCCAAGCCCTAGAAACTCTTACCAACCTTGTAATAAGGGCAAATTCATTGAAGTAAAGGCACCTCTTAAAACAAGAAGCAATTGGCAGCTCTAACTTGATGGTGCCCAAACAAGCACGGGGATCTCTGCCATCCAGCGCTAGTGGGAGTTCGATTTACAAAACAGTCTCTTTCTCCCCAACTAGGAAGATTAGTAATGATCCCCCTTGCCCCCTTGCTCTGTTCTGTGGATGATTTCTACACCATGGTATTTATTTGTCATTGCAGAACCTCCTGTGACAGCTGTGCATTCCAATGCCAGGGAGGCCCATGCCTACCGGGCTGGAGAGCGTGTGGTGCTGGCCTGTGAACTGTGCCGCCCTGATGCTCCTGTGCACTGGTACAAGGATGGGAAGGTAGTGGAAGAAAGCGAGGCTGTCCTGCTGGAAAGTGAGGGGTGTCACCGTCGCTTGGTTATTCCCTCTGCTCAAATGGGAGACGCAGGAGAGTTTGCATGTGACATGGGGGGAGATTCTGTCTTCTTCAAGGTCACTGTTACAGGTCAGAAACTTCCCCTCTAAATGTCCCTTAGCGACACAGTCCTTTATCTTCCTGTACTGACAAGTTGCGTGTGTTAGATTTCTGCTCCGCACAGGTGCTGTCGCCCAGGGGTCAGCAACCTCTTATGAGTAAAGATCCAAACTATGTCAACATTCAGAACAAGAGATCAACAAAGGGCCAATGAGAGCAATCCCACTTGATTCACTGAATTGTACAATGTCACATTGCTGCTAATTGACATGTTGATTAATAATCCATAAAGTTTCTGCAGCCCAAACACTGTTTGTTGTGAGCAGGGCTTGTTCCAGGTTTTGGGTTCCAGGGCAAGGACCCTCCTCTGCCTACCACCAGGCCCTCTGCTTGTGCTTCTCTTCCTGCCCCCCCCCAGCATGCACCCCCAAGCCAGTGTCCCCCCCACCTGCTTATGGGGGCTGCCAGGGAAAGGAAAGCAGAAATAGTGGGGGAAGATAGAGGGGGGGGGGGAATGAGTCCTTGCTGCTTGTTCTTTATAATTTCTCCAGCAATTTTTTGTGCATAAATTATTTTACATCTTGGCCTCACAACAGCTCTGAGTTAGACTGAGCTGAGAGAGTGAGTCTTGCCCAGGTCAAGATTTAGGGCATGGCCTCCACAAGTATGCTGCCGCCGCCAGATTAAAGTCTGGATCCTGACTATAGTGTGATGGACTGAGGTTCTCTCGTCCACCTCCCATGCTTTATTAAGTGCCGCTGGGGGGAGCCAGAGTGCTGCACTGTGTTTGCAGCATTTTCAAATGACTTTAAAATAGTGGCCATGAAGACACTGTCAAGTCTAGTTTGGCCCATATTTCGTGGTGAAATAAGGATTTACAGGTGAGCCTCCCTTAGCAATCCTGTGCCTGTGATCACTGTTACCTGCTGTTTTCATTGGGAAACTGAGGTCGAGAAACAGTGACTTTGCTCCAAGGCCAAACAGTTCATTTGTGTCAGAGGCAGAATTTGAAATCCCCGCCTTCCAGTTCTGAGTCCAGCTCTCTGTGGGTTGAGCCAACTGATCCTGTATTAACACAAGATATACCAGCATGAGACTCAGTCGCAGCAGGGAGATTCTCTAGTTCATTGCTTCCTCTAAACATATTCTATATAGTTTCTATATCTGGAGAAACAACAAATACTCCTGCAGCAAAAGAATCTTCACCGTGTGTGTGTGTTTCAACGCAAAAGAATCTTCACCGTGTGTGTGTGTGTGTGTTTCCGCCACAGAACCTCCTGTGAAGATCGTGCATTCCAGTGCGGAGGAGGCCCATGCCTACCGGGCTGGAGAGCGTGTGGTGCTGGCCTGTGAACTGTCCTGCCCCGGTGCTCTTGTGCGCTGGTACAAGGATGGGGAGGAGGTGGGAGAAAGCGAGGCCCTCTTGCTGGAGAGTGAAGGCCCCCACCGCCGGCTGATCATTCCCTCTGCACAAGTGCATGACGCAGGGGAGTTTGCGTGTGATGCGGGTGGTGATTCTGTCTTCTTCAACATCACTGTCACAGGTCAGACATGCGTCCTACTAATCTTCCGCTTGATTCTTTGTCCTCTGAGAGAGAGCGTAGAACATTTTTCTTATTCTCTGCCCACCCTACCCCACAAAAGCTCTCACAGATGCTTGGGTTTAATGGACCTTTTCCATTCAGTCCTAGCTATACCTCATACCAGACTCCTTTACAGTTGCCTGTGAAAGGCCTATAAGCATTGTTCCCTATAAGCTGTGAAGTCTTGTGAGCAAAAATGCTACGTTTGGGAGCTACTGGCATTACAGTTGTGAGCAAGCAATTTGGCTACTGCATAAATTAGTTTGTTCTGGAGCCATCCTTCCTAAGTTAAGACAAAAATGTGTGAGAGATGTCATTGTGATCCAAGTGGGGACTAAAGGACACATCCTATTAGTCAGGGATCATTTCCTGCAGGAGCACACAGGAGTGGAGCTCCGGCAGTAAAGAGCCCAGGGGGCGGGCACATGCAACAAGCCCCACCCTCTGCTCCCAGCAGCCCTCAGGCAGAGCAAGAAGCAGCCAGGTAAGTTGCAGAGCTCCCCCTGGCCCCCCGGTCCAAAACAATCCAGTGGCACCTTTAAGACCAAATTTTATTCAGGTACAAGCTCTCCCTCCTCTGCGAGGACAGATCTGCACGTCCCCCCCCCCAATAGCTAGCAATCCAAAACAGTCCAGTGGCACCTTAAAGACCAAGTTTTATTCAGGTACAAGCTCTTCCTCCTCTGCGAGGACAGATCTGCACGTCCCCCCCCCCCAATAGCTAGCAATCCAGAACAGTCCAGTGGAGCCTGAGTGGTGGGTGTTGCTTTCTGACACACTTCGGTGATGTCAGGGGGCGTGGCATATGCAAATAAGTTGTGCTAATGAGTTATGCTAATGAGCTCCTGCACCTCTTTTTCTATGAAATGACCCCTGCTATTAGTGCAGGTCAGAATTACAGTGTTTCTCAATCTTAAAGTAGCTGAAGAATGTTTTTTTATTAATTGAATTTTGCAGTTCAAAAGGTTTATTTTTAGAATTTGTAAGAATAAGATTTACCTAA
>NW_015168058.1:1124325-1124670 GCF_001447785.1 Gekko japonicus
GCATGAGCCACACTTTGGGGCATGGCTCTTTACTGGAAGAAAGCCTAAGCAGTGACTCTTACAGAGGTATAGCAGGAAGCCTCCTGCAAAAGTAGGTAACTGCTGTGTCTTTGTATCAGGACTGACTGAATGATTCAATCACACCTTGCATAAAAATGGGGTTGGCAACCCTAAATGCCAAAGCAGAGATATAACAAGCCATCTCCTTTGTGGGTGAGCACTTTGGACTCACAGGAGATATCCATTCTTTTATTAATTTCTTCCAGCACGCTAATGTGTCCCAGCACACACACAGTTCTGGAATGATTGCTCTGCAATGATACTTTGGCTTTCTGATTGCTAAGA
>NW_015168058.1:1124702-1125360 GCF_001447785.1 Gekko japonicus
CTTTCCCTGCAGAGCCACCTGTGCAGGTTGTGTACTCCAATGCAGACAAAGCCCACGCCTACCAGGCCTCAGAGCGTGTGGTGCTGGCCTGTGAGCTGTCCCGCCCCAGTGTTCCTGTGCACTGGTACAAAGATGGGGAAGAGGTGGAAGTGGGTAAGGACCTTCTTCTGGAGAATGAAGGATCCCACCACCGACTGGTCATCCCCTCAGCTCGGGTGCAAGACACAGGAGAATTTGTGTGTGATGCAAGCGGTGACTCCATTTTCTTCAATATTACTGTTACAGGTCAGTTAATTTGATGCTTTCCCCCAGTTATGGACTGTAAGCTCAGAAATAGTAAAGGACAAGCGGGGGTCCTGCAAGGACTTGCAGAAGGAGCATCTGTTTTCCCCCTGTATCCCACTTCATCTTACCCATCCTTGAAAGCCCCCCCCCCATGGGCTCTTTCCATGTCCTGCTTCTTTATCTCTTTCCCACCCATTAGCCAATCTCTCAGGGGTCATTTCGTAGAAAAAGAGCTAGGGGAACTCATTAGCATAACTCATTAGCATATGCCACACCCCCTGACATCAGGGGCCCGACGGTGGACCTGCAAGGCTGGCGGGAGTGCGAGGAAGCCCCGCCAAGGCCCTCCCTGGCCCCAGGCAGGTAGGGGTGG
>NW_015168058.1:1129719-1131425 GCF_001447785.1 Gekko japonicus
GACTCCTTTACAGTTGCCTGTGAAAGGCCTATAAGCATTGTTCCCTATAAGCTGTGAAGTCTTGTGAGCAAAAATGCTACGTTTGGGAGCTACTGGCATTACAGTTGTGAGCAAGCAATTTGGCTACTGCATAAATTAGTTTGTTCTGGAGCCATCCTTCCTAAGTTAAGACAAAAATGTGTGAGAGATGTCATTGTGATCCAAGTGGGGACTAAAGGACACATCCTATTAGTCAGGGATCATTTCCTGCAGGAGCACACAGGAGTGGAGCTCCGGCAGTAAAGAGCCCAGGGGGCGGGCACATGCAACAAGCCCCACCCTCTGCTCCCAGCAGCCCTCAGGCAGACCCCCCTCCTCTGCGAGGGAAGATCGGCCCGGCCCCCCCCCCCAATAGCTAGCAATCCAAAATAGTCCAGTGGCACCTTAAAGACCGAGTTTTATTCAGGTGCAAGCTCTCCCTCCTCTGCGAGGACAGATCTGCACGTCCCCCCCCCCCAATAGCTAGCAATCCAGAACAGTCCAGTGGAGCCTGAGTGGTGGGTGTTGCTTTCTGACACACTTCGGTGATGTCAGGGGGCGTGGCATATGCAAATAAGTTGTGCTAATGAGTTATGCTAATGAGCTCCTGCACCTCTTTTTCTATGAAATGACCCCTGCTATTAGTGCAGGTCAGAATTACAGTGTTTCTCAATCTTAAAGTAGCTGAAGAATGTTTTTTTATTAATTGAATTTTGCAGTTCAAAAGGTTTATTTTTAGAATTTGTAAGAATAAGATTTACCTAACTTCAGTGGAATCTAGTCCTTGTATTTCTGCATGAGCCACATTTTGGGGCATGGCTCTTGACTGGAAGAAAGCCTAAGCAGTGACTCTTACAGAGGTATAGCAGGAAGCCTCCTGCAAAAGTAGGTAACTGCTGTGTCTTTGTATCAGGACTGACTGAATGATCCAATCACACCTTGTATAAAAATGGGGTTGGCAACCCTTTGTGGGTGAGCACTTTGGACTCATAGGAGATATCCATTATTTTATTAATTTCTTCCAGCATGCTAATGTGTCCCAGCACACACACAGTTCTGGAATGATTGCTCTGCAATGATACTTTGGCTTTCTGATTCCTAAGCCTCATTTTCCATTTCTCTCTCTCTCTGAACCTGTGCAGGTTGTGTACTCCAATGCAGACAAAGCCCACGCCTACCAGGCCTCAGAGCGTGTGGTGCTGGCCTGTGAGCTGTCCCGCCCCAGTGTTCCTGTGCACTGGTACAAAGATGGGGAAGAGGTGGAAGTGGGTAAGGACCTTCTTCTGGAGAATGAAGGATCCCACCACCGACTGGTCATCCCCTCAGCTCGGGTGCAAGACACAGGAGAATTTGTGTGTGATGCAAGCGGTGACTCCATCTTCTTCAATATTACTGTTACAGGTCAGTTAATTTGATGCTTTCCCCCAGTTATGGACTGTAAGCTCAGAAATAGTAAAGGACAAGCGGGGGTCCTGCAAGGACTTGCAGAAGGAGCATCTGTTTTCCCCCTGTATCCCACTTCATCTTACCCATCCTTGAAAGCCCCCCCCCCATGGGCTCTTTCCATGTCCTGCTTCTTTATCTCTTTCCCACCCATTAGCCAATCTCTCAGGGGTCATTTCGTAGAAAAAGAGCTAGGGGAACTCATTAGCATAACTCATTAGCATATGCCACACCCCCTGACATCA
>NW_015168058.1:1131495-1133574 GCF_001447785.1 Gekko japonicus
CCCGCTTTCTTCCGAGTCCGAAGTGTGGATGTCCGCAGGGCTGCCTACCTGCTCTAACATCCCACCTTCGTCGCCAATTGTTAGATCGCGCTAACAAAGGACTCGTAGAGTGATTCAGCAAGTGATTCAGCTTTATTGGAAGTAACGAACAAGCACTCAACTCTGTAAGAAACCAGAACAGAACAGTGGGAGCTATGCTCCTTTTAAACATAACCGGGCTAATGTAGCCACGCCTATTTACAAATAACAACCAATGAGATTGCTAAGTTAAGAACCAATGGGAGTCTTTCCCTCGCAGGGAAAGGCACAGTTCTGATTGGTCGCTGTTGCAGAGCGACCAATAGGAAGTTCGTTCGGAGGAGCCCTGGTTTGGCTCGAAGCTTAACATGGGAGTCCTATGAGGTGATTCATGTAATCGTTCCAATACATTACAGTCCCTGGGCAAGTCCGGAGATGCCCGGCCTTGTCAGGGCTGGATACACTACACCCTCCTTCCCTCCCTGGGAAAACTTTGCACTGCTCTGGCTACTGGGCTGAACCAGGCCCAGTTGCACAGTGGGAACTCACACAGACTTGTGGAGGACACTTCATTTTCCCCTGTACACCCCCCCCTTTCTTATTTTCCTCCTCTTAGCAGGCCCCATAACCTCACCTTTTCTTTCTTCCTTATTCCTCCCACCGACCCACTATTTATCTGCCCCTCATATTTTATATTTTTTAATTTACTTCATCTATACCCCACATTTCTCCACAATGGGAACCCAAAGCAGTTTACATAATTCCCCTATCCTCCATTTTATCCTCAAAACAACCCTGTGAGGGAGGTCAGTCTCAAAATGTGTGACTTGCCAAAGGGCACCCACTGAGCACTGTGACTACTGCTAAATACCTGCAAGCAGCCTGGCCTGCTAGTGGTTACTGCTGGGACTGGGGTTGCCAGGTGGTTTCAAGAAAGTACTGGACACACACAATAAAAATGTATCAACACCCCCCCTGCACATGCAAAATGGGGAGTGTATTGATGACATTTTACATTACATCTTATTTCCCCCCTTATTAATCCATTACAGTTCACAACCAACCATTGCAACATAGATATATAAAACATTGCCAGTGCCAATAAAACATTACAAATGAACAAATACAAATATAACTGAGCCTAATTTTCACCATACTGGAGCTTTTTACTAGACAAGAATATGATATTTTTTGTGAGATAAATTGATTAAGAATAAGCAGGTGTTATTATCCAATGTCCAGCGGGGTCTTGGGCCAGCCGCCGTCTCAACATAACCTGGGTTCTTGAGAGGACAAAACGGAGGAGAGGAGAACTATGTAAGGTGATTTGATCCCAGTTAGGAAGAAAGGGTATAAACGAAGTAAATGACAGATGGTGCTTGGCAGCTCCTACTGCAGAAGCTGAGGGGAAGAAGAGGAGGGATGCGGAAACCTGCCAAACTTCTGCTTTGCTCCCTGCTGCAGTCTCCCCCCCACACTCACATCCCTCCCTTCCCAGCTCTGTGCCGCCCGCCTGCAATTTAAGGACCACTTTATTATGGATAAGATACCTGATGCCATTGTCAGTGTGAATCTTCCCCATAAGAAATCGAATCTTCATTTGAAATGGTTTCCTTTTCTGGAGTATATGTTTAATGCTGAGTCATCTAAATTCAAGGTTCCCAAAAAGTATGATGAAGTATTTTACCATATGTAAACTGCATTGCATTTCTTGCTTGTTAATGTATTGACCAAGTTTTGTTCCAATGCTGATATATGTATTGACTGTTTATTACTGTTTAAAATAACAATTTAAATTTGAAAAAAAAAAGATTTATTTGGGCCAGCAAAAAAAAGAAAGAAAATACTTCTTTGGGCCAGCAGTCCCGTCTCCATGCCCGCCCATCTCCAGTCTGACTGCTCCAGAGCCGGCCTGGCCAGGAGCCACCACTGCACTGACCTCTCGGGGCTCCCCTGGCTCTGGCCATGCCTGCCTGGGTTGTGGCCATTCCACAGCTGCCGCAGTGGCTGCTTCATGCTGCTTGGGCTTGGCGATGCCTCCTCCAAGCCCTTGCTTCTGTT
>NW_015168059.1:0-1490 GCF_001447785.1 Gekko japonicus
TGTTATCCTGACTTGGGATCTGACACCCACAAGGTTTTGACTGTCCACATTTGTCTTATATGTTTTTAATTGACATTATTTGACCCTCATATTTGTGATAATTAACCTTTTGGCTTCTTAATTCAACTTGTTTGGGCTAAGTTTTTCTTCTCTTTTTGTTTCCGGTTGCTCAAGGAATGATGGGCCAGCAGCATCAACTGCCAAAATACGTATCTAATAAATAACCAAAATATGTTTCATATTCAGTCATCTGCTTGGAAACTGGTACGTCTCTAATCTAAATGAGTGTATGGCTCATGACTATCAAATTCTGGCTACGCCTGCATTACAACCTCGAACCTGGGAGCTTTATCTTTCAAATACTCTCCGAGTCCAATATGTCAAATTGGGTCCGTTCAGATGGGGCATTTACAATGGTATAGGTGCCGGTTGGAATCGGTGTACTTACCGGCATTCACATGGCGAACATCTGCCTTCCGTCCCTAACCGTTGCAAAGAGCTTTAAACTGTTGTATTCTGCCACTAGGTACCCAAGTGGTGGTATCCTGAGTGCAACAGTTGTAATCGCTTTACCCCCCTGTCTGATCGCTCTCCACTGTTGTAGAGCCACTTACGTTCGGAAGCCTGAGGCTTCCGATTTTCACCCGCCATTTTTTTTTTAGGTTGGTAATATGCGCTTGGGCGAAGCTTCGCCCCGGCGTTTGTTTAAAAAAAAGAAAGAAAAGGTCCTTAGTTTAACGTTTTAGAGGAGTCCGGGACCTTGGGGAGGCCAGTTTGCTCTTTAAACTTCAAAGGTAAGTCATCTCTTCAGGGCATGCTTTTCTGGACGAGGTGTTTTGCGCATGCCTAAAGATCGCCATTCTGTGGATGGCTGCCTATGTGCATGTGCAAACTGAGTTTTAAAAAAACCAAACCGCCAATGCCCGCTGTGTGTGAACGGGCATACAGCGATGGGCTCCGCAGACAGGAGGTAAGTGTGATCGCGTTTCAGCCGGCATAAACTGTAACGGTTCCAACTGGTACAGTATATGCCGGCTGAAACGCCCCATCTGAACGCACCCATTGGTTAGCATATATTGAAGGGAAAATTAAAGCAATGGGTATATGTATAGAATCACTGTCTATGCTGACTTTAACCACTGCATTTCATCAAATTAAAAACAGAATGCTAGACATCGAATGCCAGAAGTTATTCAGTCTGGCCAACAAAAGCTGCTCCCCGTTGATGGCTCCATATCTATCCTCTTTGCAGGTGCCACAGCAGTGCAGATGTGATGCCATGCCAGATGCAATGCCATGCCTTCTGCCATTTCCTATGGCAGATTCAATAAGAGAGCCTACTCAGCCAGATACTGCCCTTGCAATCAAACATGAGTGGAGTCAATTACCCACGTTCTTCTGTATTGTCACCTGTATACAGACGTACGACACACAATCCTACATTCTCTTTTAGTTAGGACAAGAGGGGAACCCGCGATACTCGCGGGGGG
>NW_015168059.1:1547-18700 GCF_001447785.1 Gekko japonicus
TGCACTTTCGGGGAGATTTAAACACCCCCCCCGAAATTTTTTTCAACTTTTTTTATTTTTGTGCACATGTGGGGACTGGCCCACGTGTGCACAAACCTCCCCCGCCCCCCCAGCTGCCCCCGGAGCGCTAATTTAGCGATCCGCACTCCGGGGGCAAGTTGGGAATTAGATATATAGATGATGGCCTGTCCTGATGCATTTAGGGTTTGTAGACTCGTGAATAACTTATCCTCTAATGTCAGAGAAGATGGCTAAGTTTCTTTGCTGTGCTATAAAGGTACGCCAAAGGATCTCACAGAAATAACCTTATATTTATACAGATTTATATTTATGTTGTGGTTTTAACCTACCTTTTATACTGTACTAACTTGTATCAATATTTTCTATGCCAATAAAGGCTACTTAATTTAATAAATAACCCGGTAAAGATACCCATTGCACATATTTTACAATATTTTACTTTTGTATTTATTAATGAAAACATTGGTGTCCTGCCTTTCCCTATGTTTCAAGGCGGATTACAATAATAGTTAAAACCTCCCCAACTAAAACCAAAGATAAAATAGCAAGCCCCAAATCCCCCCTCGTCAATAACTTGGAGTCAATGTGAGGAAAGTTACTCACAATAATGAATTTTCCAGGATGGTCCCAGGCAAAACACGAAGGGCTCCGAACAAATCGCCCGCCCCCCCCCCCCCCCCCAAGCGCGAAGGGCCACAGAATGGCAGATGGGAGACACGGTAAATGTGAAGCAAGTGATGTACATTAGGCCAAGAAGAAAAGTCATACTAACTTTGCAAATTCATCAAAAGAGATGAGAAAGAAACCAATGGAGGAAAGTTCTTCAGACTTTTCCAAAATCCTAGAACTCAGCCATTCAATTAAACTGGTTAGCAATGTGTTTAGAAAGAGCAGGACAGCATCATTCATACAGTAAATAGCCAAATATGGAATGAATTGCCACCAGATCATAGGATCATAGAATGTGAGAGTTGGAAGGGACCTTGCAGGTCATCTAGTCCAACCCCCTGCCCTGTGCAGGAGCAGAGCTGAATAGTTGGAATGCTGACTAGCAGAAATGTCAGTGGAAGGATTAGACAGGAGGTCTCTTCTTGGCTCTTCTCCTCGACTACATTAAAGAGAGAAAAAAGGGTCAGAGGATTTTTAGCTAAAACTCAAAAGAAACCACTAGCACTCTCCCATCCTGAACATTCACTCAGAATTGAAAAAGTGAAAATGTTATAATACGGATATTGCAAATCAGGGGTCATTTCGTGCAGGAGCACACAGGAGTGGGGCTCCGGCAGTAAGGAGCTCCGGGGGCGGACACGTGGAACAAGCCCCGCCCCCTGCTCCCAGCAGCCCTCAGTCGGGCCATGAGGAGCAAGAAGCAGCCAGGTAAGTTGCAGAGCCCCCCCCCGGCCCGCCTGCAGGTCCAAGCTCTCCCTCCTCTGCGAGGGCAGATCTGCACGTTCCCCCGCCCCCAATAGCTGGCAATCCAAAACAGTCCAGTGGAGCCTGAGCGGTGGGTGTTGCCTTCTGGCACACTTCCGGTGATGTCAGGGGGTGTGGCACATGCTAATGAGTGATGCTAATGAGCTCCTGCACCTCTTTTTTCTACGAAATGACCCCTGTTGCAAATGACTAATGGTTTTCTTCCACAAATCTGTTTCTGTTGCATTTGGGACGGCTTATAGCGACCCCATAGAGGGTTTTCAAGGCAAGAGATGTTCAGGGGTGGTTTGCCGCTGGCTGCCCTCTACATAGCGACCCTGGACTTCCCTGGTGGTCTCCCTCCAAATGCTGAGCAGGGCCTACCCTGCTTAGGTTCCGAGATCTGACCTGGATCATCCAGGATTACTCTCAAGCCACGACAGCGTTGGTGCCCACAGGTTGGAGGCCAATGGGGACGGACTCGGAGTTGCCTTTCCTTCTACCCCCTTCCTCAGTTGCATCGGTTCATTGTGTCCCTTCCTTCTCAGGGAGTGCTTCATTCAAACTGCAGTCTTCACAGAGTTGCTGATGCCCTTCTGTTTCCCTTGGCAGCCAAGGTCCTCGTGCACTGCGCAGTCGGGATCAGCCGGTCGTCTTCCTTGGTGCTGGCCTACCTCATGATCCACCACCAGCTCCCTTTGACTGAAGCGATCGAGGCGGTGAAAAAGCATCGGTGGATTTTCCCCAATCGAGGCTTCCAGAAACAACTGAGGAATCTGGATATGCAGCTAAGACAACGCTAAAACACAGCAACAGTAACCGCCCAACCAACCCACCCTGATCAGGAACAGAGACTATTTTAAAGCCGCCGTGGACTCAATGACATTGAAGTCTGCACTCTTCAATGTTGCCAGGGGGGTGGGGTCAGTAAAATAATCCCATGTGTTTGCACAGAGGCCGTGTCCTTGTTTTAGGCACAGGAGAACTCCAGGCTCCATCTTGAGGATGGCAACCCTAGGTTCACCCACATGTTTTATACTCAGGACTGGTGATGACGCAAATCAGAGAGCTGAGCTGCTCAATGTGACAGGCCGTTTCCGCCAACTGAGAAGACCCACACAGCCTCCTACATCTCTGGGGGGACCAGGTGTCCCGTTATCGGTGTTCTGAAGTCAGCGAGTCTCTAGGCTTTGCGTTCACTGCTGTGGGTGAAGTTTTCCGGTGCACGAGTAGAGTATGGAGCTCACGGTGGCAGGAATGACCTTTTAACCAAAAAGAAGACTGATTTATCTACTAGTTGGTTTCGAGGAATGAATCAGCAGCACAGGGACTCCTGACAGACAGAAGAGAAACTTGGCTGAGGCACATCAATTGAGGGAGCAGTTTCAACTGTCTTTAATACTTTCCAGCATAAACAGGCTTAAAAAAAACTTTTTATCTTATGAGGTTTACAGAACATAACAGCATATCACAATATCAAAACAGACAAAATAAATAGTAAACAGGAGCAGTGACAGAGAACAATATGGTGACATTAAAAAAAGCTAATACAATGGGATAACAGTAAAATTTCCTGGTATCTTTTGTCATTTTTATCTCTTTCACTAAAGTCCAAGAAAGGGAACCCTCTTTCTAAAAAAACTAGATTGGTATGCCGGATTCTCAGCTGTTAAAATTTGGTAGGAAATTTTATCCATAACGAAATATTCCCACAATTTGTTGAACCATTTATTTAATAAAGGAGAATCTTTAGTCTTCCATTGGTACACCAAGACAACTTTTGCTGCTACCAGCAGAACTGAAATTAAATATTTCATTTTAGTTATACTGTAATAACTATAGTGTAATAACTATTACACTATCTTCCCAAAGATTTAATAGAATAATTTCAGGACACCTAGGAATAGTTTATCCAGTGATGTTTTTTAATCTTTTCCAATATTTTCCTCCCAAATTTTTAAATCTTGGGGCATTCCCACCCACAGTGAAAAAATGAACCAATCTGGGCCCCCGGTCACACAGGCCAGATAACACGGGATACGAGCGCTCCCACGATCAGATGCCCGCCTCTGCCCCACGTTTTCCGGATACTAATGCACTTTCAGAGGTACTTTTTTACTGCCCATCTTCGGCGGGATGCCACGGGTTGGCCATGGGAGCGCCACGCTTCCCAGATATTGTGGTGTGATCGCACCCTGAAAATCCGCCTGACATTCGTGCAAATCCTCCGTGTGACCGGGTCCTGGCCTTATCTTTTCCAACAATGCGGACCAATATTTGGGTTAATACAGTGCCATTTTAGAGGAGTTCTATGCCATCTGGCCGCAACTTTGAAGAACTGAGCTTTAATATTTATAGCTCTTGTAAGGGAAACGCTGGAAGTCCATATTTTATTCAGTTGTGCCTCTGTAATGTTGAGCTTACAGTCTCTTTGCCTTTTAGCTTGATATGAAATTTCCTGCACCCCGTGAATCTGATTGGCGGAGCAATCCGGAGCTTTGCCTGTGTTGGAGCAGCCGGCCACGGTGGGGCTTAGGTGGTGGTAGACCATTCCCTAAGGCGCAAGGTAGGCCAAACTGGAGGGGAAGAAATAGGTTTCATAAGTGGGCAGGTGGGCATTGAGCTTCCACCTCAGAGCAGCCTGTTGGGATGGGTGGAAGGAGTGGCCGGTGGCAGGGGCGGGGCCCCATGGGGCCAATGGGAGCTGGGCAGGTGGGCCACCGATGCTCAAAGGCTGCCACATTGGACCGAGGGCCATCCACACCACCACCACTGCAAGCCAGGCACCCTGCGAGAGGCCCACTGTGCAGCTTGGGATGGGATGTGGCCCGGTGGGTGCAGGGCTGCCCCAGAGAGACTCATCATTGTCGGCCAGGAGTCTCTCCATGTTGCCCATGAGTCTCTCAAGCTGCCCTTGCCACTCCACCCCCTCCCTCACCACGGCAACGATCCTGGCCAGGTGTCTCCTTCCCATGGACAGTGTCGCCATGGCTGTCCATCCACTGATGTCCTATAGCCATGGCAGCATGCCACTCCCGGCGGGTCTCAAGGTGCTCCCACTCAGTGGACGCCCACATGGAGGACAGGGTGGGTGTGGGATAGGCTGGAGAGGGTGCAGGCCACGTCCCTCCCTCCACACCTGATCTGTGCCCTCCCTCATCACTGGACGACTCCCCCAGCTGTGGGATGCAGGTTGCCTCTGGCTGGCACCGTGAACATCCTGGCTGCGGGGGCTGGGGGAGGCCAGAGCCACCCATGGGTGACGTGCCAGGCCCTCGACTCCCCATGTAACAACGGGTCCCCTTGCTTCAGCCACATGTCGCCTTGGGCACAGCGCGGCAGTGCGGGTTGAGACTTGCGAGTCAGCTGGTGGGGCAGGCAGTGCAGGTCAGGATGAGTGCCAGGGTGCAGAAGGGTGCCTGGGGCAGGGGCGGCTTGCGCCACACACAGGTGCAGACCACCTCTACTCTGTATCCCGCGACAACAGCATCACAGACTTGGCACCCCGTAGTCCCTCCATCAGATCACGCTCATACGGAGTGCCTGGCACCATCAGGGCACGGACCCATCTCCTGGCGGGGCTGAACGAGTCATTCCATCACGGAGCGCTCCGTGCGGGTTGTGTGTCCCAGTCTAGACACCCGTTCGGCCACCATCCACCAGGAGGCATGGCAGTGAGAGTTGATCGAACCGCTTTGGGCAGAGCCCAGTGCAACAGGCAGGTTGCCGACCACCAAGCTGAATAGCACCCTCTTTTCCACCTCTGTCCAGTTAGGCTGGCACTGCCCATCCTTGGCACCAGATGTTGTAGCAGCCATGGTTCCCACAGGCTATGGAATGCAGGGGCAGCCCTTCTGGCCCACAAGGCGCTACACTCCCATGGGCGCCTGCCCCTGCATTCCCACAGGATGGCGGCTGCTAGACCAGATATGTCTGGGGCTGCTGATGGACATGCCGAGGCGCATGTCCGTCAGCAGCCCCAGACATTTCTTAGAAAATATAGCTAAAGGTTTCTTCCTTGTCTATTGAGATCCAGAACCAAACATCCATTGTAATCTTATGGCCAGTGGCAAGCATTGCTACAAACATTTCAGAGCCCCGAGGCTTCTTCGGGGTGGGAATTCTGCGTGTGGAATATCTTCAAGGCTTTGCTGTCACATGAATAGTGAAGAGAGCACGAAGCCAGGTGACACAAAGCCCTGTATGGACTTGGTCGATAGCTTGCACTGAATATCTTGCACTTTACTTTCATTCTCATTGAGTAAAAAGAGTGCCGTGAAACCCTCATAATTTACAGAAGGGAGTTTCGCCAAACCAATGAGGGCAAGAATTCTGTCATACAAACCGGCATAATAAATTGTAGATGTGCTTTGGATGGGCGAAAATGGGCCACCAGTGCAGAAACACAGAGGCTGATTTCGCACTAGAGCTGCCTCGATGTTGCGCCGCCGTTTGCCCCAATACTATTGGTCAATTTCACACCCGAAGCCGCGGGGCTGCATTGGACCCGCGGCTTCACCCGATTTTCTCCGCAGTTTTGTGATCCTCAAAAAACAGGATCACGAAACTGCAGGGGAAATCGGGCAAAGCCAGGAGTCAAAATGCAGCCCCGCAGCTTCGGGTGTGAAAGTGACCGATAGTATCAAGGCAAACTGCGGTGCAACATCGAGGCAGCTCTAGTGTGAAATCAGCCTGAGTATCTCAAAGTTTGTACTGCCAAAATCCAGCTGTAATTCATCAGATCCCTCTGAAATGTGGCTATTGTGTGTAAGCTGCCCTGAGACTGCCTCAGCAGAGAGGGCGGGATACAAATCAAATGAGTCAACACCTCTTCTCCCCTTTAGAGTGAAATGATCTGGGATGTCTGGTTTTGAACAGCAACATTGGGCTGAGGCCGAAGGGTTACACTCCCCCTCTCTTCCTTACACACCCCTGAGGCAAACTGAAGCTGAAGAAGCCTGCCCTTTGCTCTTTATGGATGAAACGAGACCCACAATCTTTGTTGTCTATGTTGTCTGTGTAGGCTGTAGACATTTTTAGACAGAGTTGGCAACCCTATTTACAGCCCCTGATATGGAGAGGAAGCAGGCCAGATCTTGCTATTGGGAGACTGGATTTTTAAAAAATATTTTGGCTCAGAGGAGATCTGCTGAGGAGAGGAGATGTGGCACACGGCTCTTCCCAACGGCTCTCCTTTCCCCACTCCCCTCCCTTCCCTCCTGCCCGCCAGCACCTCTTCTGACTGGTCTCCAATCGACCCACAAGGACTGCCGGAGAGTCTCCGGACCGCCCAGTGAACACACAGGCAGCCTGGGCCCCTTTCTCAGGTTGCAGAGGACAGAGAGCGAGCGGCTGGCTGCTGCCCTCACCATGGCTGACGAGGACACGCTGCCCTCCGCAGACCCCGAATGCTCCGGCCCAGGCCTCCCAGAGACCCCTACTGTGAAAGAGCTGGAAGAGCTCTTGAACACTGGGAGACCCTCCTGGAACCACGTTGATGAAGTGTGGCCGAACCTCTTCTTAGGAGACCAGTAAGTATATCTCTGTGGAAGAAGGCAATGTAGCATATCGAGAAGGATTCCCTCCTGCAACATGATCACTTCTGCCTTAGGTTTTCATTTTAGGCACAAGCTTTCCTTCCATACACTCCCTGTCCTGTGACTTGATTTGATTTGCTGCAGCAGCAGAGCCCTTTGCATCTTGTCCAAGGAAACTGGGAGACGGCCAGCTGTGCCCACTGGGAGCAGGATAGCAGTGGCCATTGCCTCGTGTGAACTGCACAACATGTGAATGGAAAACCCATGCCCTGCTCAGTCCCCAGGGGGTAAGCTCCCAGCTTGTACAAACAGAGCGAAACATCTGGAGAGTGGAATGTCAGTCAAGCACGAACAGCCCCCCCCCTTTAAACCAACGGGACTGTCTCTTGCATCACCAGTAGCAGGATTGCACCCTATCATTTTATGCAAATAGTTTTTGAGAAGAGTGTTGCCCATTTAATTGCTGATAAAGTTTCTCTTCCTTCATGGTGTGCATGCAGAATTCCCTAAAGAATGTGTATAATGTAAAATAGCAACTTCATTAAAAAGCTGTTTACTTTCCCCCTTTTCAGTCGTAGAACAATATAACAGAGACTGTGAAGGCAGGATCTGCAAAAGGCCAAAGCGGCTTTCTCTGGCCGGGGCTTTGGTATCCTACAAGAAGGATGTCTCCCTCCTTCATGGTGTTTAGTTTTTGGTTTCACATCAGAGTCTGGACGCCGATTCTGCACAAATTCTCACGAAGGCAGTAAACTAGTGTCTGGCCTGCACCACTTCTAGAGATGTAAAATTTCCGGAAATTTTGAAGCTCAGAAAAAAACCCGGGTTTTTTCCAGTTTTTTTCGGGGGGGAAATGGAAATTTTCGGAAAAATTGAAAAAAATGCTACATTAATACATTAGCATTTATTTTGTCTTTTCTAGATTGAAAGTCATTCTGTTACTTTAGGAACATAAAATATGATGGGACATTTTTGCTTGGCATGAAATTATCACAACTAAGCATATTAAAAATATAGTGTATCCAAACAATTATTACAAACAAAATACCCACCCACATGCAAAAACAAAACTGAAACCCTTTTCTTCTGACAATAGCACCTTCTAAAGGAAGAAATGCATCTTGTTCTTGCATTGGAGAGTTCAGTTTGTAACCTAGGACTTGCTTGTCCTCAGTGCACAGAAATTAGATCAATCTGATACCATATATATATATATTAGAAATGATTTGAAAAATATTTGAACACCTTGCCTTAAAATATTTTATTCATCATGTTAAAATAAAACGTTCCATAATCATTTTTTTTCCTTTACTTTTCTTTTTTCAATTTTTCCAATTTTTCGGGAAAAAAACAAAAAAAAGGCTTCAGGGAAAAACCGGGAAAAAAACCAGTTTTTTCCCGAATTTTTCCGGTTTTTTTCCGGGCCTTCACATCTCTAACCACTTTAGACTGGGAGCTGAGCACTTCTCCATGCCAGCAATCCTCTCCACCTAGCAAAGCAGAACTGCCAGCTCCAAGTTGGAAAATCCCTGGAGATATGGGGGGTGGAGCCAGGGGAGGGTGGGGTTTAAAGAGGGGAGGGGCCTCAGCTGCCATTTTCCCCAGAGGAATTTATGTCTGAAGCCTGGAGGTTGGCAACCCTCTGGAGAAGCCAAAGTTAACCTCTTCCTCCCTGACATCTAGTTTTGATGTGCAGGGATTTTGTTGTGGTGTTGCAGAAGAGCGCTCAGTTATGTGGCCCCCACATCGAAGCCTTCTTCACTACCCTGCCGACTCACAACCTAGCCAAAGCGGGGGGCTTATCAAAAGTTCCAAATGATGCAGGAAAGCTTTCCCACTTGCTGACCTAATTTAGAGCAGAATCCTCATTTTCATGAGGGGAAACTGGGTTCCCCCTCGCATGTTCCTTGTAGAGTATGAACAGGTCTGGACACAAAGGCAAAGGAAAGCCTTTGGGTTCCCTGCGAATCTGTCTCTCTCTCCTCTTTTCCTCTAGCATTGCACTGCACAGCCGATTTGGTTTGTGGAAGATGGGCATCAGCCACGTTTTAAATGCTGCTCACGGCACACTATTTTGCCACGAACCCCACGATTTTTATGGCACCACCATTGAATACTACGGAGTACCAGCCCACGACCTTCCAGATTTTGACATGAGCCCGTATTTTTATCCTGCAGCAGACTTTATACACAAAGCCCTGAGTATCCCAGGAGGTATGGAACCATTGCCAGTTGCATGAACAGTTGAGCAGACCTCAGAGGGCCACGTGGAATTCATTGCCGTGGTATGCTGGGATGCCCTTCAGCATAAATGCCTTGGCCAAAAGATCAAACAAAAGCGACGGAGAAGAGGTCTATCTTTGGCCCTTACTGCTGAAGGAAGCTGCTGGGTTGGGGGCTGACAGGAATAATCTGTTGGGACGTGGAAGAACGTTGATTGTAATCCTTTCATCGAAGAGAGTTTTTAAGACAAAACGTAACGCTGATGCCCTTCTGTTTCCCTCGGCAGCCAAGGTCCTCGTGCACTGCGCAGTCGGGATCAGCCGGTCCTCGTCCTTGGTGCTGGCCTACCTCATGATCTACCACCATCTCCCTTTGACTGAAGCGACCGAGGCGGTGAAAAAGCATCGGTGGATTTTCCCCAACCGAGGCTTCCAGGAACAACTGAGAATTTTGGACATCCAGCTCAGACAGCGCTAAAGAAAGTCCCCACTTCTCCTCCACAGGAAGCCGGCTGGGTGGCCTGCAGGCAGTCCCAGCTCTCTCTGAACTCTCTCAGCCCCACCTGCCTCACAAAAGGCCTGTTGTAGGGAGAGGAAGGGAAAGGTGACTGAAAGCCTCTTTAGGACTCCTTAACGTAGAGAAAAGAGATTGAAGAGAAGAAGAGATTGGATTTATACCCTGCCCTTTACTCGGAGTCTCAGAGCAGCTTACAATCTCCTTCCCTCTCCCCACACCAGACACCCTGTGAGGTAGGTGGAACTGAAAGAGCTTTTTTTTCAGAACTGCCCTTGAGAGAACAGCTCTGAGAGAACTGTGGCTTGCCCAAGGTCACCCAGCAGCTGCAAGTGGAGGTGTGGGGAATCAAACCTGGTTCTCTCAGATTAGAGTCCGTGCTCCTAACCACTACACCAAACTGGCTCCAACTGGGGTATAAACCCTCCTCCTCCTCCTCCTCCTTCTTCCCTGAATCTAAAAACACTTCACTAAAAGGCTAAAGTGCACCATTCCCACAGTAGTTCCTTGTAATCCTGTCTGCTGCATTAGTAGAGGCCGTTCCCCTATCTACGAGTCACATGCAGGATGAAGGCTGCATGCCAAGCGATGGCACCTGTCTCTGGCAGTCAGACGTCAGGAAGAGGGGCAGGAGAAGAAGCTCCAGCAGGGCCCCCCCCCCCATTGGCCGTTTCACCAGGCAGGAGCACAGTCCCATGACAGCCGGGCGAGATGACGACCCCCCTTCGCAAAACAAGCACCCTTGAATCTCCTGCGCTTCTCATCAAAGAACTGGGATGTCTCCTGGACAGCTGCAGGATGGAATTGAAGGAGGTGGACAAAGTGTGGCCCAATCTTTATCTGGGTAATGTGTAAGTGTCACTGGGAACAAAGTTTATGAGTGAGTCCCGTAGAACAATAGTTGCCAGAGGAGGCTACTTTGCAGTGCCAGGGTAGCATCCAGTTAGGACTGAAGAAAGCGTGTGGCATCTGCACACGTCGTTTCCCGTTGCTTCGGGCTGGTGTCAATTACTTATGGACATCTTGCGAAACAGAAAACAGTTTCACAATCTGCATAAATATATTTATAGCTTAATATGACGCCTAGTCCCAAGGAAGAGCAATTAGTACAGGATGATGTATCTTCTTCTGTGCCAAAAGATCTAAACAAAGAATTGAGGGCACTAATTTCTCTGCAGCCAGGAAAAAATTGAGTCATGCAAGCTACAAAGCCTTATTATTATGTACAGATCTGATTTGTCACATTGAGGGTTGCCAACTCCAGGTTGGGAAATTCATGGGGATTTGGGGGTGGGTGGGTTGGGGAGGGAAGGGAAGGGAGCTCAGGGAGGTGTAATGGCATTGAGACAAACTAAACTTGACAGTGGCCGAAAGTGACATCAGTCCTCTCTAGGAAGAGCCAGTTTTACCATAGAGTTTCTAGCACTTCCTAGAGAGGACTAACATCCTCTCAGACTCAAAGTTTTGTAATTCCCCAGTGGTCATTGCTTAGGTCTTCTTGATGTTCAGTTGTTTTAACCTTCATCAGGAGTCGTTCCAGTCTTCCATATTTTCTGCCAGTAATTTTGAGAGAACAAAACGAAGAAAACGTTGAGAATACATGGTCAAGATTTTACAAATGGATGGAAGAGTATAACAAATAAACTATATGGGAGTCTGTGCGGTACAGCGCTGCGAGCGGGCGTCCTTCGGAATGCTCCGACTATGCTTGCTTCCACTTCGTCCTTTTGGGAACCCCCCGATGTTTGGGTGGGTTCCGCTTCACTTCTTGGAGGGAGGTGGAGTGGCAGGGGACTTAGTTTCTTATCCCCACTGATGGCAATCGCGGAGGTTTCGATGCCATGCCCCGAAGCAGGAACAAAGACCGGAGGAAACATGGTCTCCATGTTTCCACAGCAGCGACCAGCCATTTTATTTTAACATCATTTTCAAGAATTTTCTCATCATGTATCTTCATACAATGTTATATTATTGAGATAATACCCCCCTTTAATTATCCCCAAAATTGTCCGGAGAGCGGCTACTGAAAGACTGGGGACAATGAATACTTTGGAGAAGTGGGGGTAAGAAAGAAATAATCTGAGTCAAGAGTAAGATATACAATTTATTTATTTTTGTAATTTCTATCCCGCCCTATCCAATAGCTCAGGGCGGCTAACAACAGTTTAAAAATACAAAACAACCTGATCTGTTGAATACGGAACACCAACGGAGGTGAAATCCCAGGGAATAATATTTAAAAGTGTAATAGCTTATTTATGTTGGAGAGACAAAATGGCGACGACAGGAGAAGAGGAAGAGCTTGATTTGAATATGCAAGTTGGAGAACTTACTTATGAACAATTTAAAAGATTCTTAACAGATACAATTAAAGAAGCAGTGACAACAGCTTGTAAAAATTTGTTTAAAGAGCCTCAGGACTTGCAAGTAGATTTGGAAAACGTAAATGGGGAGGATTTGAATCAATATTTTCAAGTGCCAGATGAACAACAGGATTACAGCCAGGAGAGGGAACTACCAGACAAGCAATCTTTAATCCGACAAAATTTGGATCAGGAGACAAAGATTTACAGAGGACACCATGTAAAAGACCTAACAGGATTTGAACTAAAAACAGAAATGAAGAAAGGACCCTCTTTAACTTTTTCAGTGAAAAAGAAAAATAAGGTTACGCAAGACAAGAAGTCAAGAGATGGTGGAAAGAACTTATAGATATTATAGATTTATTACATTTATGGTGAAACAATTAATAATGCACCAAATGATATATAAGATATATATGACCTGTGTGGTGATCTGCTATAGTTGGAACTGTATATTTTATTATTGAGAGTGATGTCTTTGTAAATTTGTAATTGATGTGTATGTAAACTTGATTGGAAATCCAATTAAAAAAATAATAAAAATAAATAAATAAATGTTCGTGTTACTTAGAAAAAAGAAAAAGAAAAATAAGGTTACGCAAGACAAGAAGTCAAGAGATGGTGGAAATAACTTTAAAAAGCATAAAAGATGGACAACTTGCTTATGGAAACAGGAAAGGAAAAGTTGAGATCTGAGGAGCCATGAATACAAGGACATTAGATATATAAAAGAGATCCAGAAAAAGAAGGTGGCAACAGAAAGATGGGGGTGGAATGTCAGACAAGACCTTTATTTGTGTATATTATATTTCTCCTTGCTGACTAATAATGGTTTTTGTTAAGAAGGGAATGGTCAAGGATGAGAATTCTTATATTGTTTGTTGCCTCAATTAGTATTTTGAAAGAATTAATTTGTGGTTATAACTTTGTTGTTTGTTTTATTTCTGTTTATGGTATTTTGATCTATTATGTGTGGGTTTAGCACTGATTGGTAATAATGAATTATTAAGGATGTAATTGGGTTAATGATGACATAGAGTTAGGTAATAAATAATATTCTTATAGCAAAAATGTCTTTTTCTTTTTGGTAGATAATAGTTTTATAAAAAGAGAATGGATTATATTGAGTTTGGTTTAATTGAAATCTTATATCTTTGGTTTTCTTGCTATCTATATTATGGTCTTGGCCTTACTATGATTGGGCTAGATTTTGATGGGGATATTGGTAATAATGAATCGGTAAAGGTATAAGTGGGTTAATTAGGGTTGAAAATTGATTTAAATTTGGGTATTTTGATCTAATTGTATTTTTGGATATATTTTTGGATATATTTATAGTTTATAGATTTAGATTTTGTTTAAATTGTTAAAGAAATCTTAATGTTTCAGCTTGAAAGTGAGAAATGAAATTGATTATGTTACTTACAGCTCCATAGTAATGAAAACAATTTAATATTTAAAGAAAACCATTACTATCTGTTTGAAATGTTTGAAAAATTAATAGATATAATAAGGGAGCTATATTGAGATGCATAAAATACGTGATCTGTAATATTATGGGGATATTGATATATTGGTGAGATGGCATGATTTATGTATTATTTCCTCTACAAGATTTTGATGTGTTCAAAAATATTTCTGATTATTTTCTATTTTTCTTTTGAGAATCAATAAAAAGATTATAACAAAACAAATAAACCATATGGACATACAACTGAAGCAGAAGAAAATATGAGCTATAACGTTTCCCACCGTTATGAGCCAAAAGTACAAGTTGGAGAAAATTTAAAAAAATATAACTAGTCAATGTATGAGGTAACTTAAGAGACAAAATTCAGATTTCAAGACTCTTATTGAGTTGGTCTGCCCTAGAAGATAACAATGTCAATAGGAAAGAAAGATGGAGAAGGCACAATTCAGACTCAGATTAATGGAAATGTCTCTCATTAGCATCCCATTAGGGACTGGGTAAAAGTCTTCCTGAATAAACTCTGCCAGCAGAAATCAGCTAGTATCAAAATTATACCACATTCTCCAGGAGCTCACAAATTTACTATTCCCACTTGGGGTGCCAACTCTGGGTTAGGAAATTCCAGGAGATTTCAGGGTGGGGGCTGGGGAATAGGGCTGCCAGGCCCCTACTGTGGGCGGGGGATCCCCCCCTGGGGACTCTCTCCCTGGAATCTATCAATTGGCCAGAGGTGGACTTTGAGTTGCCAGGTACCCTCTTGCAATCACAAAGGTGGGGGTGGGGACTTACCAGCAGGAAAACTAGGCTTAGGCCTGCGTTGCTGGCAATGTGGCAGAGTGACTTCCAGCATGCACTGAAAGAGGCATCATCATGTTGCCACCAATGCGGGGATGCACTGGTATTTGGGCAAAAACTCTATGATAAAAATGACTTCTGCCACTGAGGTTTTGCCCAAATACCAGAGTGTCCCCACAGGTCTGGCGACATGACGACGTCACTTCTGGTGTGCTTCAGAAGTGATGTTGCCGCATCACCAGCAATGCAGGCCTAGGCCTAGTTTTCTTCCTGGTTGGTCCCCACCCCACCCCTGGTTGCCAGCGGGTACCTGGCAGTCCTGCTGAGGAAGGCAGACTTTGGGGAGGGGAGGGACCTTGGCTGGGTAGAATGCCATACACTCCACCCTCCAAAGCAGCCATTTTCTCCGGGAGAATTAATTTCTGCCATCTGGAAATCAGGTGTCATACAAGGCTGGCAGCCCTATGACCCCAGAACGTATCTCAGCAGGACACCTGCTCTGTAAGATTACAAAACACACTTCCCTGCTCTTTGCTTATTACTTTGACTGGTTTTTATCCTACACCTGCAGAATGTTTAGTCTAAAATTAAAACATTTTTACACACCTCCCCAATTTCAAAAGAGAAAGTGTAATGTATCCAGTCCAGACAAGTCCAGAGACAAATGCAGAGCATCGCTCCACGAGACAATGGACTATGCGGATCCTAGCCCGCTCCAATCAGGGGGCTAGGTTCCGGGCCGAGAGCCAATTGGACTCTCGGACACTGTAAATAACCTATAGGGAAGTGGGGTGTGTGTTTTGGGTGGTGGTTTCTCGAGGGATATAAGCCGGCCTGCGAGCCGGCCAAAGTCATCTTGTTCCTGATCGAATAAAGTACGCTTTGCTGAAATCACTCTCCGTCTGCATACTTTTCAGAAAGAGAGTGGCTCTTCACTTCTTTTATCAACTGTACATAACGTTCTTGTGCCCAGGCAAATGGATGATTCACTGTGTGTACAAAGGTTGTGTGGCGGCCTCTGCTCTGAGCCTGGAAGCTGTTTGCCATTGCCAAAGCAGAGCCGGATGACAGTTCACGGCGGGACATGCAGAAAGCCCTGGGCAGACGATGCCACCCTGTGAAATCAGAGCCAGCTGGGCATGATCCTCCCTGCTGCAGATAATCAGTTCAAAGTGTGCCCCCTGTTGCATCTTAGTTTCTGTAGCAAAGCCTGATTTAGAAGCAACGGGACAATCTCCAAACAATTAGCCATGGGCTTCTGAGAGCCCCAGAGGTAGTATTTTTAAGCGGGTGATTTGCTAGCCCCTCGTTATTTCAGCATTGAAAAAAAACAGTTCTGCATCATCATTGCCTTGTGGCCCTCCGAACCAAAGGCCACCGTAGCCCCTTGGGACATCTCTGAGCTGGGGTCAACCAACGGGATGGGTGTGGATGCTCGTGTTCCAAGCATTGGGATTTGGCTGCTCTGTGCTCTTCCCCTGACCTGCCCACTGTCGTGTCTGTCTCCCGGCAGTGTGATGGCCAACGACAAAGAAGAACTGCAGAGACTGGGCATCACCCACATACTGAATGCTGCCCATGGAGCCTGGGGGAGCCGAGGATGCCGAGACTTCTATGACCAGGAAATCCATTACCATGGAATCGTGGCGGAAGACGACCCTGACTTTGACCTCAGTGTCCACTTTCACCCTGCTTCAGAGTATATCCACAGAGCACTGAGTGCTCCCCAAGGTGAGTCTCTGTCTGGATGTGAAGTGGTGTAGTAAACGCATGTAGAAACCACTGAGACCGATGTAGTACTCAGCATGGTTTACTGGACACACAACAAAGAAAACAGCCGGCTGGCCAACTATATACACACTTGGGGACGCCCCCCTAGGTCCCATTGGTGGGTTTGAATCTCCCGCCATGGTCCCATTGGTTCCCCAGTGGAGGAACTAGGAGCCTAGTCCCCATTGTTCTTGCAGAGTCAAGCTCTGGGGTATTCGCTGGCCCCGGTGGCGGTCAGCGGACATAACAGGATGGAAACACTCTGCCATGGAGCTGGTATGAGCCTCTCTCTGCAAGCAGTAGCTCCCCAGAGCTGACCGGGATGGCCCAGGCTAACCCAATCGGGTCAGAGCTGAGACACTAAACAGGGTTAGGGTTAGGGTTCCCTGGTCAGTACTTTGGTGGGAGACCACTGAAGAAGGCCAGGTTGGCTACACAGGGGAATGGCCAACCGCCTCTGTTCATCTCTTGCCTTTTTTGATATAACTTTTTTTACTTTATATAACAGACATACAAAGACAAACAGGATCAAACCGCCATTCCTCTGTCCCTACACTGAAAAGTATGCAGACGGAGAGTGATTTCAGCTAAGCATACCTTTATTTAGTTCAGGACAAAGACAACTGACCGGCTCGCAGGCCGGTTTATATACGTTCAGAAAACCCGCCACCAAGCATACCTAACCACACCCCCTACTCCCGATAGGCTATTTACAGTAACCGGGTGACCATTGGTCTCCCGGCTGGGAAGCTAGCCCTTTTGATAGGGCCGGCTAGGATCCTCTGGATCCTTTGTCTTTCGACTGAAGCTAACATAGGAATTGTGCCTGGCCAGCCCGGGCAAGTCCAGGCATGTCAGGCTCAATACATTACACCCCTCCCCCCTTGGTTCGCAATGCACCCACAGACGAAGTCCTTCAGGTGCGCTGGTGGCTTCCTGGGGCGAGTCGAGCGGCGAGGTTCCGGGGTGGCGATTGGTTCGGTCTCGGGGGCCCTTGGAGTCGAGTGGACCGGGCCCGGTGAGGGGTCTGTTGTTGGAGGAAGGGCT
>NW_015168059.1:18817-18996 GCF_001447785.1 Gekko japonicus
CCAGTTGTAGCGTGCGGCGGCGCAGCTGATCAATGTGCCAGTGGAGGATTTGGCCATCCTCGCTGGAGACCTCGTACGAACGAGGGCCTTTGACCCGAATGACTCGGGCTGGGATCCATTTGGGCCCCCGGCCATAGTTCCGTGCGTACATCGGGTCCTCGGGAAAGAACCCCCTGGCC
>NW_015168059.1:22240-67353 GCF_001447785.1 Gekko japonicus
GAGCCGGGAGCGGAGCGATGAGTGGTTGCCGGAGAGCTGGGATGCGAAATGGCGCGGTTCCCGGAGGTCTCGGCGTTGGAGCTCGGTGCGGCGCTCGTGTTGGCGTCCGGGTCTTTGTTCATGGGGTCGTGGATCCCACCTTCGTCGCCAGTGAAAAGCCGGAGAGCTGGGGTGCGAAGCGGCGCGGTTCCCGGAGGTCTCGGCGTCGGGGCTCGGTGCGGTGCTCGCGTTGGCGTCCGGGTCTTTGTTCATGGGGTCGTGGATCCCACCCTCGTCGCCAGTGAAAAGTATGCAGACGGAGAGTGATTTCAGCTAAGCATACCTTTATTTAGTTCAGGACAAAGACAACTGACCGGCTCGCAGGCCGGTTTATATACATTCAGAAAACCCGCCACCAAGCATACCTAACCACACCCCCTACTCCCGATAGGCTATTTACAGTAACCGGGTGACCATTGGTCTCCCGGCTGGGAAGCTAGCCCTTTTGATAGGGCCGGCTAGGATCCTCTGGATCCTTTGTCTTTCGACTGAAGCTAACATAGGAATTGTGCCTGGCCAGCCCGGGCAAGTCCGGGCATGTCAGGCTGAATACATTACATACACACACCCCAACCCCTGGTCTAACTACCTCCGTAATGGGTGGCTGAGTGACAGGATTTGCTCTCCCCCTCTTTGCTGTTGAAGTGAAACTTCAGCCCCTCCCTCAGGACCGGTCACCAGGACTGCTGCCCTCCTGGCTCTCCACCACGTGGGCCGGGGTGGCTCACGGAGTCTGAGGTAGCAGGAGTCTGCCCCTGGGGTGGACCCCTACTTTCCCCACACTTTTCCCTCAAAGCTGCTGGGAAACGTAGGCAGGGAGGTACGGCAGCCCCATTGTCCCCGATGGAGCACCTCCCCCCTCCAGGAGGACGACCAGATTGGCAGCCATTTTAAGATAAACTGCTGCCTCTGACTGGCAGCCATTTCGTTACATTGCCCAACAGAAGGGCCTGTGTCCTGTAGCCCATTTTTCGCCAAAGATCCGGGAATCTTTGATGCAGTCTTTGTTAACCCGGGCTATGACTGAGCTGGTATTTTTTCACCATATGGGATGGGGGTTTGGAATGCATTTAGTTTAACTTCTTAGCAGAGGCCTGTCTAGCACGGGAGACCCTGCCACCAGCCACACTGCTGATAGCAATTTCAATTCAATTTATTACAGGTCTATATGACTGAAGTCTTGACCAAGAGGATACAAAAGGGGAATAAAATAAGTACATAACTGCTGATAGCATAGCCCACAGAAGCCCCACCAGCACGGCAAGCTTGTATCACATGGGAGGATTATTATTATTTATGATTATAAAGTGCTGCCAAGTTGCAACTGATTTATGGTGATCCCTCATTAGGTTTTCAAGGCCAGAGATGAATGGAAGCCATTTGCCATTGCTTTCTCTGCATAGCAACCCTGTTTTTCCTTGGTGGTCTCTCATTTAATGCTAACCATGGCTGATCCTGCTTAGTTTCTACAAAGACAGAGGATATTGTAGTAAAAATGGAAGTGATATGTATAATAAACATTACAAAAGATTACAAATGAGAGACCTGCAGGGGAACAGTAGCAACCAGCCAGGGCTGGGTGTGTCATGCAAGTTGGGAGGTAGCAAGTCACCTGGTGGTTGTTGCCAGGCCTGGCCCCAGTAAGTTTTCCCTCAAAGTCCAAAACAGCCCTGGAAAGGGCCAAGCCCCCCCCCCCCGCTGTATTTTACTGACAGAAACTAAAGCTTGAAGGCTGGCAATATCATTCTGGTTGCCCAGCAACAACCATTAAGGTCAGAGGGCATTTGTTTCTTAAAGCTACAGGCCCTGCTTTCATTATTTGAGGGGGGTTTTTAAACCCCCTAGTATTATGTTTTGGGTTTTTTGTTTTTAGATTTCAGGATTTTCTACAAACCTGAGGCTTTTCTCGGACTTCTACAAAAATCAGTTTGGTCTGTTCATGGCTCCAGTCTCTGCATTTAAGTATCTACTGATGGAGCCATATTGAGAATTAGATATATCAATACTATCCTTTGTAGAAGCAATCTCATGAGCTGCTCCATGATATTATGATTCCAATCTCTTTATAAAAATGCCCTCCTGAACATATCTGTTTTGTACATTTTGTGAAATGACAGAAGTGTGGGAGCCTCATGTAGAGCATGACCCCAAATCCTACTGAGCAGAGCCCCAGCCAAAGCAACCCTGTAATGGTTTTGCAACCTGTGAGTTTCAAAATGCAGAGACATACCAATCCTAGGCCCCGGTCACACGGAGCATTAGCCATGCTACAGAGACGGGAGATAGGTGGATTTTCTGGGCACGATCACAGCGCCACATCTGGGAAGCGTAGAGCTCCCGTGGCTCACCCGAGGCTTCCTGAGATGCGGGGTAAAAAACTAGTACCTCCAAGGTACTAGTTTCCGGAAACCGCGGGTCAAGGGCGGGCGTCTGATCGCGTTTCCGGTGGCATCCGGCGCCCGCCCATGTCCCCTCGCAAAAAGTTTTTTTTCCCCCAAGTCTCCATGGGATGCGCACAAACACCCAACGGAGTATGCGCACATTTCAGTTTAAAAAAACCCCACCACCCCGTTTGCCGCCCCGCCCCGCTTCTTTGCTGCATTGTGTGATCAGCACCTCCCCCCTAACCATGGGACCTCGACGAGACCTCAACCAGATGCCTGATTGCGCAGTCACACGTTATTTTGCTCCGGGGCAAACAGCCACGCTCCCCCCCCCCATTTTCAAGCCTGTATGACCGGGGCCCTAGGTCCTTTTTCAAATTCTCAGTGGCAAATCATGACACAAGAAATACAAACAAGTCCTACACGTAGCTAGCCTATCTATCAATCACTTAGTTCCTATTAGGAGTGAAGCAGAAAACTCTGCATACTTCAGACTTATTCAGGAGCAGGACTACATGGAGTTGGGAGGAGGAAGGAAGTCTCTTTTTGTATGTAATTATGTACACATCTGTTCTGTCCTGCCTGGGGGAAAAGGACCCTGTCAGCATAGAGATCTTGCCACAATCTGGATTGATAGCACTGGACCTTCACCTCTGTTCCAATTCATACAGACATATCTGAAAATGAGTCAATTCATTCCCCTCACACACCTGTGAGTGAGTTTGGTTTCCTCTCATCTTCACCAATGTATTGATCAGCAATTCAAATGCTGATATTCTCCAATACTTCAAGCAGGCTCTCTGACTGTCCCCCATTTTTTATTGAAGCACAGCATGAACATTCTTTTCTTCAGATGGATGTTTGTTCATTGTCTTATTTCTTAAAACACACACACACACAGAGAGGTCCAGGAAAATCCTTGAGCATTCTGTGAGCCAGTGGCATCACTTACGGTTACGCCTCCAGAAGTGATGTCACACAGCATCACATGGTGCCGTTACGGCGAGTCTCCATCCCTTCTGCCTCCCAGGGGTTGCTAACTGGCAACACTACTAAGCAGGTCTCCTCAGAATCCTGCCAATGTCTCCTCAAGGGGGCTTACTCCCATGAAAGTGGTCTTAGAATCGCACTGTTAGTTCCCAAGTATTCAGATAGGGCTGTCAAGTTTTCATTCAGAGACCCAAAACTGGTGACTGAAACTAAATCCATGAAATACATTTTCTTGGCAACTGGCAACAGAGTCCTCCCCTCATTGGCACACCCTTTTCCTCTTCTCAAATTTCGGAATGGATAATGCCAGTCTATAAGTTCATGTAAAAGAAGCAGTGGCAATCATCCTTAAAAGTCCCACCTCTCCTCTAGGCTCTGAACCAATCCTTGTGATTTAAGCCTGGAGTTTCCAGTTTTCATTGCAGTGAGGACAGATGGCTACGAGAGAGCTCCTGTGAAGCCGTCTGGATCTCTGGGTTTGGAGCCCCCATGGGTTTGGAGCCCCCATAGAGGAGGCCAAGCAAGGGGCTTGATCTGGGACTCTTCGCGAGTGGCAGCAAGCAGATCGAGTCCCAGATTGCCCCAAAGACTGAACCCATGCACGAACACCTATGGACTCCATAGCTGTGCAGCTGTGAACCACCGGGACGAGGGGAATGCAGCTGACCTCATACACAACTCCAAAAGAAACCTTGACATGGCGAGTACTCCTAAAGCCTTAAATTGTGAGAGGAGATTCTTTATTCTGATCTAGCCCTTTAAAAAGAAAGTGGAAAAGAGAGAGGAGGAGGGATTTCCCCCCCCTCACTTCAGAAGCAGCTTAGAAAAGAACTACTACTTTAATACATATAAAATACCTTTAAGGGCTAAAAGATATGGTCGGTGTCTGGATTTAACAATTTCTTGATAGACCCAATTTATTCCTCAAGTGTGATTTGATGTTTTGGGACCCTGTGGATTACAATTTTGGATATCTGAACATTTGGATCACACCCCCTTCTTTAAATCCCCAGTTGGAATTATAATTTGACTATACTATGGATCTATAAAAAGATATTTAATTGGATTACAATTTCTTGTAACTTTGCATTTGGATTACAAATCAAAGATAAAGTATTTATACATTTTGAAGAAAGAAGAAAAGAGAAGCTTATAAACTGACTGGAACTGATTTTCATTTTCTAAACATCACTTCCGGAGAGGATATGTGTATTGGGAACTGCTACGGTTTTATATGTTGTTCCTACCAAAGTACAAACTGTTCCTGAATGTAATGTAAACTGCTGATAACCCTTTGTGTGTTTATACTGAGAGTACTGGTATTTCATTTTTTCCCTTTATAATACAGTAAGGGAATTTAAAATTAAGGGGATTGACTGGGAGGGGGATTGTCTATATTAGGTGATTCTCTGGTCTGAATATTATGACTAGTGTACATTTTAAAGGGTGTTAGTTTAAAGTAATTTAAAATATACTTAACAACACAGTTAATAACATTACAGATAAAAAAAGGTAAACCTCTCACTGGCCCCTCTCCTGGCCAACCTAAATTGGTAGCTGCCAATTTGGTACAGATTTCAGCAAAAGGATTGCAAAATCTTATACAAGAGGCTGTAACAGCAACTGTCAATCCCATGCAAGTTCAACTAGATACACTTTCACAGCAAATGACACACCAGATGATAGAAATACAAAAACAGTTTAAAGAAAATTCTCAAAACCTTTCTTCCTTGGCTAAAACTATTACGGAAATAGAAGACAAATTGGAAATATGCAATTCAAAGTAGAAACAGTAGGAAAAAAGCAAAATTCCATGGAAGAAGCTCTCATTAAACTAGAGCTGGATAAAGCAGCATATATTTTAAGTTTCCAAAATATTCCTGAGAAACAAGATGAGAAACTGAAATTTGAAATAGCACAGATATTGGCAGAATATATGAAAGCAGAAAATATAGATGAACTCTATAATGCAATTGATAGTGCATATGGAATGAACTCTGCATATGCAAGGAGAAATAAACTGCCAAGAGAAGTGCATGTTAGATTTCACAAAAGAACAATAAGAGATGAAATTCTGAAAGCAACAAATGAAACACCTCTGCAAATAGAAAAAACAGAAATCAAAATTTTAAAGGAAATTCCATGGAGAGTGAGAGAGAAGAGGCTATATGGACCTCATAAGCACCCTCAGAAAGAATGGAATTCCATACAGATGGCTACTCCCAGAAGTCATCTTTTTTATTTATAAAAAGAAAAGGTATAAATCAACTATACTTTTAAAGTGGAAGAGGTTTTAAGAACACATGGTGAAGATTTGGAAACTGAGGAAGAAACAGAAAACACAGAAGAGGACCAACAAGAAGCACAAGGAGCAACTGTTGTTGTTGTTCAGTCGCACAGTCGAGTCCGACTCTTCGCGACCCCATGGACCAGATCATGCCAGGCCCTCCTGTATTCCGCCGTCCTCTGAAGTTGGCTCAATTTCATGTTTGTTGCATCTATGACACTGTCTAACCATCTCATCCTTTGCCGTCCCTGTCTTCTTTGACCTTCAATCTTTCCCAGCATCAGGGTCTTCTCCAGTGAGTGCTCCCTTCTCAGTTGGTGGCCAAAGTATTTGAGCTTCAGTTTCATTATTTGGCCTTCCAGGGAACAATCAGGGTTGATTTCTTTTAAGATTGACTGATTTGATCTTCTTGCAGCTATAGGAACTGGAAAAACTACAAAAACAGGGAAAACTAGAAAGGATGCAATGTCCCAGAAGATTACAAGATTTAAACGGAAGAACAAAGACACAACAAAACACAAATCAAAGATGGATAGAAGAAGAATAAAGATAATCTCAATAAATGTTAACGGACTGAATGCACACCAAAAAAGAAGACAGACTTTTCAACAATTTAAAAAGATGCAATTGAATGTGATAAGTCTACAAGAGACCCATATCAAACACTCAGACCAAAAATACTTGGAGATTTAAAAAAATGTGGAATTTTTTTTCTTTGGACTAAGAGAGAAAAAGAGAGGTGTGAGGACATATGTTAAAGAACACTTGCAGCCAGAATTAATCTACAGCTCTGAAGATGGCAGAATTTTGATAGTTCAAATACAAAGACAAGGCAAAATAACTTTAATTATAAACATATATGCACCAAACCAACACCAAGAACATTTTTACAAAATGCTACAAGAACTCATTTTAAAACAAAATTATGAGGAAATCTGTCTGATTGGAGATTATAATGCTGTTTTTGATAAGCTTCTAGACAGAAAACAGAAAAAAGTTCCCAAATACATTTTTACAACTTGCTGAAGAGCATAATCTGATCGATTCTTGGAAAAAAGAAACCCCAAAAAGAAAGACTATACCTTTTATTCAGCAAGACATAAGTCATGGTCAAGAATAGATATGTGTTGGATTTCAGCAACAATCCTAAATGACCTAGTAGAAGTAGAAATACTACCAGCAACTTTTGCAGACCATAATCCTCTTATGGTTACATTGCAAGATACACCAAAGGAAAACTGATGGACTTTTAATACATTTTTATTGGAAAATTCAAAAATTGTAACAGAGACCAAAAAAGAATTTCAAATGTTTTTTGAGCAGAACATCCAACCAGATATTTCCATTCTAACTGTATGGGATGCATTCAAGGCTTATGCCAGAGGTCGGATAATCAGAGAATCAGTGCGCACAAAAAAACCAACACAAAACAGAAAAGTTCTCACAAATCAAGGACCATATTAAGATGCAGGAAGAAAATTTGAAACAAGACCCATCAGCTGAATATCTAAGAGTGAAATTAAAGCTGTTACAACATCAAATGAATGGCCTGTTGACAGAAGAAATAACTAAAAAAGATTACTTATGCAAAACAAAACAATTTTCAAAATGCTAATAAACCAACCAGATGGTTAGCATATAAACTATGAAAAGAAAAAGAAAAGAGAAGTATAAAGATTTTAAAGGACAGTGTAGGAGAAGAAGAAAAACTTACCCAAAGATTTAAATAAAATAACTGAGATATTTTATAGGAAGCTATACCAAGCTACAACAGAGGGATTTGCATGTCAGGGTTGCTGCCAATCGGGTAATGCAAATCCAGCTCTTTCTTTTGCATCTCGTAGGGCCTTCATTTTTATTCTTGGTTTCTTGTTCTGCAATATAAATTTAGACATCATTTTATCCAGGTCTTTAAAGTATTGTTGATTTTGCAGGATTGGGATTGTTTGAAATAAAAATATCAATCTTGGTAGAATGTTCATTTTTATTGTGGTTATTCTGCCCATCAAGGTTATTTGTAGGCTTTCCCATTTTTCAAAGTCCTTTTGGATTTCCTGCATAAGTTCCATGTAGTTATCTTTCACCAAAGAGCTACATCTATTTGTTATGTTTATACCTAAATACTTCACTCTTTTTTGTGCTTCAAAACCTGATTTCTCCTGTAACTGTTGGGTTTGGTTTTTCGTCATATTTTTTACTAACATTTTTGTTTTAGTCAAATTGATCTTCAAACCCACAACCTGACCATATTTCTGTAGTGTTATTAATAACTGTGTAATTGGGTGCAATGGATTTTCTAAAATAAATACCAGATCATCTGCAAACGCTTGTAGTTTATATTGTTCTCCTCTTATTTTAAGTCCTCTGATGCATCTATATTCTCTGATGGTATCATTCAGAATTTCCAATACAAATATGAACAATAATGGGGAAAATGGACAACCTTGTTTGGTTCCTTTTTGTATTTCAACGCTTTGTGATAAGTCTCCATTAATAAGGAACTTTGCATGTTGTTTAGAGTAGATTGCTTTAACTATTGTAAAAAATTCTTTGCCACATTGTGAATCTGCTAGTTGTTCCAACATAAAACTCAACCTGACATTGTCAAATGCTTTTTCCGCATCCAGAAAAATTAAAGCCATTTGCTTTTCTGGGTGTCCTTCAGAGTTCAAGACTGTTCTAACATTATTTCTAAGTTTTCTTTTTGGTAGAAATCTTGCTTGGTCTTGATGTATTTGTCTGTGTTAATACTTTTTTCAGTCCTGTAGCTAAAACTGAAGCATAGACTTTATAGTCCGCATGTAATAGTGAGACTGGTCTGTAGTTTTTAATTTTTTCTCATCTGAGTTTTGCTTGTGTATCAATGTTATTAGGGCTTCATTCCAAGTTTCTGGTATTTTACCTTCAGCTCTTATGGTCTGCATTACATATTTTAAAGGTAGTGTCACTTACATGATAGAATATATGATACATGTCAGATACGTGATAGAATTCTGCCAGTAATCCATCAGGGCCTGGTGTTTTCTCTCTCTCTCTTTTTTTTATTGCTTCTGTAATTTCACACATGGTTACTTGGTCATTTAAGATTTTCCCTTGCTCTTCGGTAGTTTCTTTGGTTATATTGCTGCAAAAAATCTTTAATCTCCTCTAGATGGGCGGGGGCTAAACCAGCCTCAGCCTTAAGAAGGGTGAAGAAAGCTTTCTAACTTTTGGGGCTTTTTAACTTTGGCTCTGCAAAGGGGGGGGTCAGCTTAGCTGGGTGTTTTTTTGGGCTTTTTAGTTAGGGCTTGGGGGGTTGGCTGAGGGGGAAAAGCTGGTTTTTGTGTTGTAAGTCGCCCAGAGTTTGCTCTGCAGGGTAGGAGATGCATAAATTTAATAAAATAAATAAACATCCTGTTCAGGGCCCATAATTCTTAACTGGTGTGTGTGCAGGTTCTGTGGAAAGGGGCTCTGTGAGAGAAAAGAGCGGCCCTGAACCGGCCGAGGGAGCCACCTGTCCAGCGAAAAGGGAAGCAAACCTCCGCTCAGGGGTTATTTCCCTCACTTGAGAGCCAGCTTTACTTTATATATTGAAGTCATCCACACATCATATGTACCTTATGACATACTTTATTTTCTGTTGAATGCACCTTTGTGGTTCATCTCCTTCTGTGTCTTGTCTGTCAAGTCAAAAAGCTACGCAGCCGGGGTCTCGGTTTACCTCACATATAAGTATAGCCTCAGTCTAGCAGGTTTCCAAATAAGAGACATTTAGGGAACGTACAGCTCACACGCTACTGTAAATCTTTACTGTAAAGTTTGTGTCCCCCTCTATTTGGTTGTGGGCTAATAATAATAATAATAATAATAATAGCATTAGCAAAAAAGCCATAGCAACTGTACAGGATAAAATAAAACAAATTAAAAAGACAACAACAACACGCACTTAAAAGGTCGACAGTTATCAGCAGTAAACTAGTTAAACTCAGGGAGATTTGTTTTCTTAATCACCGCAGCTAGAAAGGAAGCCACTATAGCCGTGGTTTGATTGTCAGGGAAGTTATCAGACAATAGCACTGAAACTACCCAAGGAAGGAGGGGAAGCTTTTCTTTTCTCATAACGGGAATGATGTATCTCTCTCTTTCCTTATTCCACTTAGGACAAAAAAGCATTATATGATCCATAGTTTCTATCATCTCTTGTCCACAATCGCAAACACGTTCTGAAAACGGAAGTGTGGGCATATAAAGGAGGCCAGAGTGGGGTACTGGACATTCTTCAGTCCAGAAGACGGTTCCCTCAGAGCCTCCCCACCCCAACCCACCCCATAGCCACCACAGAAGCTCATCTGCATAAATGCTATTTTATCTTTGGGACATTATTTTCTCTTTGTGACAGAGAATTCAAGTTTCTTTGAAGAAAATTAGAAACAGTCCAATTCCGTATTGCAAAGAAAGTTGATAACACGAGAAAGGATCAAAGGGTTTCATGTTTGTATCTTTTTTGCATTGTTTTTCTTCAGGAAAGGTTTTGGTTCACTGCATTCTTGGTAAAAGCAGATCGGCAACCCTGGTGCTGGCTTATCTCATGATCTACCAGAACGTTTCGCTGAGGGATGCTGTGGAAAGGGTTCTCCAGCACCGAGCCATCTCCCCAAACCAGGGGTTCCTCAAACAGCTGCAAGATCTTGATCTGGAGTTGCACTACAAGATAAGCCCGTGTCAATTCTTGTAAGCTGAAGCAAGAAAAACGGAGGCAACCAGGTGGACAGATCTGTGTCAGGGGTCTGCAACAGGGTGCGTGTGGGCGCCAGGGCACCTGCCAAGTAGGGACGCCAGCCCCCAGGTGGGATCTGTGGACCTCATCTCCAAACCACAGAGCTCAGTTCCTTTGGAGAAAATGGATGCACTGAGGGCAGACTATATGGCATTGTACCCCACTGAGGTCCCTGTCCCCTACCCAGGCTCCATCCCCAAATCTCCAGGACTTCGGCTTTGATCTTAGGAAGAGGGGCATTGCTGAAAAATTAAAATGGGTGCCAGGAGACCACGTTACAGACCACTTCTCTGCGGCATTGGGGTGTGTGTGTGCGCCAACAGGCAGCATTTTAGAAGTGGGCATGTGCGCACATGGATGGGAATACCTCTCCTGAAAGGGTGTGGTGGTTATGCACACTCATTTGGTAGCAGGAGTCACCTGAAGAAAGGCATTCCGTTCTGCCAGAGGCGAAAGGGGGGAGGACGCCTCCGCCGACACGAAGCCTGCACCTGTAGCTGGGGTCGTCAACTCTGGGCTTGGGGGTGGGGCCCGGGGAGTAGAAGGGCCGCGGGAGGGATGTGAGGCTGTGGAGCCCGCCCTCCTCGAGGGGAATCGACACCAATCCTTTAAGATCACTTTTGCAAATCCGAGAGCTCTCCAGGCCCCATCTGGAAGTCGGCAACCCTACCTAGAGTCTTTGTGTGCAGCTGTCAACATTTTTTAAAGTTCTGCTTTTCTGGTGGAGGAGGATCTTTTAAAGACAGGACTTTTAAAGACAGTGCTCATTATAACCCACTAATGGCACTACGGTAGAATCATCATTTGGCGTGACAGTTCTTCAGCCTGCCACTTTGGTCCTTTCTGCACTAGGCCTCAAATCCTCTGCCCACCGACCGCTCCCAGCTTTCTTTCCCAGCCACCAAACTTCTGTTTTCTCTCCACCACACCTATGTAGCCTCAGCTCTTAGTGACCTCAAAAATAAACACTGTGAACAAGTTTCAGTGCGTTGGACTTTGTAGTCATTCTGAGTACCATTCATGAACCACGAGGAGAAGAACTTGGGTGGGGGATGACCAGGAATGCAGCCATTCTGCACAAAGGGCAGGTAGACCCAGGTGGTCAGACCCATGTTGGTCTCAAGCAGCAGAACAACGTTTGAGTCCAGAGGCACCTTTAAGACCAACAGAGGTTTATTCAAGGTAGGAGCTTTTGTGTGCACGCACAGTTCTTCAGATACATTGGAATGGAAGGTATGGTTTGAACCTTACCAATCCATTCCAATCTATAAGTCTGAACCTTACCTACCAGTCCAATGTACCTGAAGAAGTGTGCGTGCACATGAAAGCGCTGACCTTGAACGAAACTCTGTTGGTCTTAAAGGTGCACAAAGGGCAGTAAAGCAGGAGACTGGTACATGGACAGGAGTCACCGTGGCCTGTGTGCCAGGGCTCGATAGTGTCCGTGCACAAGCACACTTCCATGTCCAAAGGGGAATGGCGTCCATAGGTGTGCATGGATAGCATGCTGCTTTATAGTACTCATGTTTTAGGCCATTATGCACCAGTTGGCCACAATATGACCATGCAACTACAGACTAAATGACGGCACTCAAAGTGCAAAGGATGGCCTGTGTCCCATCATACAGCAAATAACCCACTCTGTCCTCCTAGAATTGCAGGCAGTATAAATGGTTCTCTCCCCTGCCCCTTTATCTTACAGAATCATAGAGTTAGAAGGGGCCATCTAGTCCAACCCCCTGCTCAATACAAGATCAGCCTAAAGCATCTCTGACAAGTTTTTTCCAGCCACTGCTTGAAGACTGCCAGTGAGGGGGAGCTCACCACCTCCCTAAGCAGCCGATTCCTCTGCCAAACTTCTCTTACTGTAAATTTTTCCCCTAATACCCAGTACCTTTCTGCCTGTAAACCCGTTATTGCGAGTATATCCTCTGCTGCCAACAGGAACAGTTCCCTGCCCTCCTCTAATAAGTATAATAGCCTTTCAAATACTTCAAGTGAGCAATCATGTTCCCACTCAGCCTCCCCTTCTCCAGACTGAACCTTCCCAAGACCCTCAGCCTTTCCTCGTAGGGCTCGGTCTCCAGGCCCCGGATCATCCTTGTTGCCCTACTCTGCACCCGCTCCACTCTGTCCCCATCCTTTTTGAAGTGAGGCCTCCAGAACTGCACACAAGACTCCAGTTGCAGCCTGATCAATGCAGTGTACAGCGGGACTATGGCATCTTGCGTGTTGGCTGTTGTGCCTCTGTTGATACATCCCAAGACTACACTAGTCTTTTTTGCCTCTGCATCACACTGACTGCTCATATTTAGCTTAGTCCACCTGTACCCCAGGATCTTGTTCACACACATGGCGACCAATGCTCCCTCTAAGCTGCCGAGTCCTGTGAGCAAAACTTCTACATTGTGAGCTCTCCTGGGCATTCAAGTTGTGAGTGAGCACTTTGGCTTCTGCATAGATTAGTTTGCTCTGGAACCCCATCCTTCCTGAGCCGAGACAAAAATATGTGAGTCAGAGGCTAAAAAACTGTGAGCCGGCTCACACTAACTCAGCTTAGAGGGAACACTGACGGTGACCCAGAAGTGTGTCCCCCATCTAGAATGCATGCTTCTCTCTTTTTTTACCCAGCTATAGATCTCTGTGAAGGAGCTGCAGTGGCTCAAGTGGTTAAGACGCTGAACTGCAGGCTGTGGAAGGTCAGTAGTTCAGCAGTTCGAGACCCGGGTGTGCTGCATGTCGGAGTGAGCTCCCGTCTCTAGTCCCAGCTCCTGCCAACCGAGCAGTTCGGAAGCAAGTCATTGCAAGTAGATAAATAGGTACCACTTCGGTGGGAAGGTAACAGCGTTCCGTGCGCCTTGGTGTTTAGTCATGCCGGCCACATGACCATGGAAACGTCTTCGGACAGCGCTGGCTCTTCGGCTTGGAAACGGAGATGAGCACCGCAACCCTAGAGTCGGATTCGACTGGCTTTCGAGCAAGGGAACCTTTACCTTTATAGATCTCTGCACTTATTCTTGTTTAATTGCATCTAATTCACATCCATCCACTTTTTCATTGTGTTCAGATCTCACTGAACTCTACCACTGGCCCATTCTGCATCTGGCATTTGCTCCACATTTTCTCAGCACTTGACCTGGTTCCCCCTTACCTTGAAATATCTATTTTCATTGCATTACCTCGGATCCTGGTTTCTGCATTTGCTACCCATTAAGTCCCATGTCAGTGTGCCATCTATTTTGTTTTCAACGCTCACTCCTGCACTGGTGTGCAGATTTTCCTGTGCCAGTACTTGCCTCAGAGGTCATTAGCCATGTAGGAGATGGTTTGAATGGTGGATCGCACCTGACTGACGCTAGTAATTCATGGTGAGGCGATAAATACAGATGGGGGAAATAGGGGCGGGGGAACTGACAGAGATCAATGAAGCCGTGTCATGTTGTCTGCTTATTGTTCCCTTCGAACCAGAAGTGGAGGAAGGAAAAGGGGCAGCTCAAAACCGCATTCAGATACCCCGGGGGCAATGCCGTACTGTTAGCCTGATTGCTCTTAGTTATTATCAATATTGGGGAATATGAGATATTATACAATAGCAATAGGCAATAAGGGAACAAACACTTTTATATACAGGCAGGGCTATTTTTGGGCAGGAACGCACAGGAACGGAGTTCCGGATGGCTCCTGAGTTGGCTACGCCCAGCAGGAACTCATTCGGATTGGCTACATTAGGGGTGTGTGGCCTAACATGCAAAGGAGTTCCTGCTACAAAAAAAGGCCCTGGGTTTTGACAACAAACAAGGTAAACAGAATACCAAGCAAAAGGTGGGTGTGGCTGGATGAGCACACTTCTGGTAACACATGGGTGTGGCCTAATATGCTAATGAGCTGTGCTGTCATGGGTGTGGCCTAATATGCTAATGAGTTTCAGCTGTTGGGTATGGCCTATTATGCTAATGAGTTCCTGCTGGGCTTTTTCTACAAAAAGAGCCCTGTAGGGGTCCCACTTCTTCCAATATAAAATGATTCCTTTACTGTAGGTTCTTCACAAGCAAACAATACACAAGCACGCCCACAGTTACACAGCTTCTAAGAAAATTAGATGGAAAATCAATAGACATCCGCATGAGGGGCAATATTTACCTGTCCGGCGAGATGGTGCGTCCCAGTGGAAAAATAGGGGAGACTAATAGGACATAGAGATCGTGCTCTGAACTGGCCAGAAACACGTGGAGACTTTGGCCGCAGTCCAAAAGTCTTAGAGGCAGGGTGAGTTTAGAGAGCTAAAGAGAGGTCTAGAGAGCATGTTGCTGGGTGCCCACTTTTGTATGGGGGCTCTGGGGGGAGGGCTTTGCTGGCGGTCCGTTCCAAAAGTCACGTCCGCGATGGGGATGGGGGCTTAAAGGGTTGGTCAATATTAAACTTCTAAGTGTATGGCAGAGACACCTCGAGGGTAGGGATGACTCATCGGCTGTCACCTGTTGTGATGGAAGTTCATTTCCTCAGCCAGGTCAGGAAGAATCGGTTACTCGAGAGGATTAGGAAGGCCAAGTCCTTTGTCAATGGAAGGCGGAAACGAATCTTTTGTGTCTTCGCTGCGCAGAGAAGGTTGGGGGGAAGGAAAGTTGCCTGTGTGATGAAGAAGGACTCTCTTAATGGCATCGGGAGTCCCTGGTTTAAAGCACAATGGCAGATGGTTGTTTTGGAGTGCTTCATGTGTCTAGGGATACATCTTGGAATGGGCAACCTCGGGAACCACGGGCTCATCGTCTCAGGCTACTGCTGGCACGTGTCTGGCATCCCAATCTGGTCACCTTACATCAGAGTCCCTTTTGCACGTTTTATACACAGTCCATTTATGTCCATAAAAGCACACAAAGCTCCTTGCTGGGCAACCGTACTGCCTGTGAAGTTACCCCTGAATGGCCATCAATCTATGCAGAAGGTACCAGAAAACCCAATGAATAAAGAAAGTGAAAGCGGCATGCAGTGTAGAGGGAAATTAACCTCCCGACGTGGCTGTGGGGAAACTGCGGGGAAGCGAATGGGTGCGGAATCAGCCACTATCTTCCAGGGAGTTTGCTGCTCCTCCTGATTTGGTGTCATTTGCAGATTTAATTAGTAGTCCACTCCCTCATCCAGATCCAGATTCTGGGCCCAGAACCAAGCCCGGTGGCACCCCACTGGGCACCTCCCTCCAATCCATTGAAATGCCATCGACAACTACTCTTTGGTGTGGTTCTCCAGCCAGTTTCCTGTCCACCTCACTATCCTAGATTCTAGACAGATACTCCTCTTTAGTGGTGTCCTCCCCTTCACTTGCTCCTTTTCCTTCCAGTAATTTTGTCCATGGAATGACAGAGGTTTGTATGCACACAAAAGCTTATACCCAGAATTAAAGGTGCCACTGGACTCAAACTTTGTTCTAATACAGTGGACAGTGTGTCCTACAGTCAGAAACACACCAGGACAGGCTCTAGGCCTGAGAAGAAATGTACAGGCAGCCTCACTGTATAAGAAGCTACCGTTCAAAACTGATAGCACAACTTAATGTTAAGGTGCAACAACATACTCCAAACTGACAAAAAATAAAACAGCCAACCCTGTGATCCATGTATAATCCCCCAAAGGCTTCTCTGTGTTTGTTGGTCCTGTTAAAACGGTGAAGCAGTCCCGTCCTCTGCAAAACAATTAAAATTCGGGAATCATCTTGGAATGTGAGTATAACCATTTGGGGGATTGATGAAAAACATAATTTGTTTTCACTTATTCCTTGCCTCTTATTATGTCATATGTAGCTGCAGAGCAACACCTAGAGGTGGAAATACTGTCAATAGCTGCCTTGTAAAACTGCGTGTGTGCGTGTGATGACAAAATGTTATAGGTTTTTCTGTGTAACATCTTCAGAATGCGCAAGGTCAATCCTTCTTCCATAATAGTCTGTAGGCCAATAGTGAAAAAGTGACGTATCGGTGTCAGGTAAGCTGGCAAAACCTCTTTTGTTATGTGTTTTGATGTGATAATCCATTCTGCTGGGTAGTTTAAGCCTTTTATAATGTCATCAAGATAACCAAAGCCAGTTTTTCTTCCCTTTTCTAATTTGAGATGTAAATTGTGAACCAAGGGAGCAATTTCAAACTTTAAAACACTGTAGGAAAGCTAATAAATTCCTCTACAAATGATATTAATACTGTTTTAGTAATTTTACCACTTTTAAGATAGAGACCATAAATTAGAGATAAACTCAATTTCCTCCACATTTTTATAAGTTTTACATTATATGGTGCTTAATCCAATCCAGATACTCACTTAAGTATATTAGGCAATTGTAGATTATTATTTTGCCTTTCCAATAAGCCACAGCATATTTTGATACATCACAGGTATAGCATCCCCAACTAAAGCCAAAAATTAAATAGCAAACCCCAAATCTCTCCCTCCCTCCTCCTTTTAAAAGATGCCTGCCATTTAGCCCCCTTCAAAAGCCCTGGCAAACAGGTAGTCCCTGCAGTGCCTCCTGAAGACAGAAGAAGAAGAAGAAGAAGAAGAAGAAGAAGAAGAAGAAGAAGAAGAAGAAGAAGAAGAAGAAGAAGAAGAAGAAGAAGAAGAAGAAGAAGAAGAAGAAGAGGAGGAGGAGGAGGAGGAGGAGGAGGAGGAGGAGATTGGATTTATACCCCATGGCCCTTCACTACCCAGAGGAGTCTCAGAGCGGCTGACAAACTCCTTTCCCTTCCCCTCCCCACAACAGACAGACACCCTGTGAGGTAGGTGGGGCTGAGAGAGCTCTGACAGAAACGGCTCTTTTTCAAGGACAGCTCTTGTCAGAACTACAGCTTGCCCAAGGTCATCCAGCAGCTGCAAGTGGAGGAGGAGTGGGGAATCACAACCCATTCTCCCAGATTAGAAGAAGAAGAGATTGGATTTATACCCCATGGCCCTTCACTACCCAAAGGAGTCTCAGAGCGGCTTACAAACTCCTTTCCCTTCCCCTCCCCACAACAGACAGACACCCTGTGAGGTAGGTGGGGCTGAGAGAGCTCTGACAGAAACGGCTCTTTTTCAAGGACAGCTCTTGTCAGAACTACGGCTTGCCCAAGGTCATCCAGCCAGGTGCAAGCGGAGGAGGAGTGGGGAATCAAACCCGGTCCTCCCAGATGAGAGTCCTCTGTGCACTTAACCACGACGCCAAACTGGCTCTCAAAGAGCCCCCCCCTTCAGGGAGCCCACTCCACCTTGCCAGAACCAAGGTGGAAAAGGGCCCCCCGGGCTCTGGTCAATGCCAGACGGACCACCCTAAGTGGTAGGATAGCCAACAGATGACTGCCTAATGCCCGTAGCTGGCACAGAGGGACATATGGAAGGTGACGGTACACTTTATGTATGAAAAACTTCTAGAAATCATACAGAGGTATCCAGAAAAACATTAAGCACACTGTCATAATTAGAATGGGTGTATTTCACACTACACACACTTTTTTGGCCATTATTGGTAAACGGTTTCAAGATATAGGATTGCAGAATTCTGCATTTAGTCAGGTACAGAGGCAGGGATTTGTGCATATAGTCAGGCACCATCACAGAAGGCTCAGTAGCTGAGGTAACTGATGATCATAAGTATATAGCCCTGCAGTTAAGCTTCACAAGATACTTTATGAAGTGCTCATGTGACTGGCGTGGCAAGGTTTGTAGTCATGGCCAATGTTCCTTCTAAGCTGTGGAGTCTCGTGAGCAAAAATTCTACTTTGTGAGTTCCTGGCATTAAAGTTGTGAGTGAGCGATTTGGCTACTGCATAAAATAGTTTGCTCTGGAGCCCTGCTTCCTGAGCTAAGACAAAAATGTGTGAGCTGGAGGCTAAAAAACTGTGAGCTAGCTCACACTAACTCAGCTTAGAGGGAACACTGGTCATGGCTGAAGGGACATTCATGGAGAAAACACTGAATATTTGGATGAAATGGTCAAATGGCCTAGAGATCTCCCAGAAGAATCCCTAATCTGCAGACTACAGATCTCGGTTCCCTGGGAGAAAATAGTGGCTTTAGAGTGTCAGACTCGGGCCCTTGGGATGTATTGATTTATTGTATTGCTAATGCTGGTTTCGCTTTTGTACCCTTGCTTCTTTGCTGGCACATCTGGTTTTGCTTTTAGCTTCTTATCTTATGCCCTCGCTGCCATGACATTCCTTTGCGGGGGAGTGAATGAGAGACTGATTGTCTGTAGTTGTAACTCTTCTTCAAGCAGCCCCCAAGGAGCTCTTGGGTTTTCACACGGGAGTGACCTTGGGTGAAGATAAGACTTTGAGACCGTTAATGAAGCTGGTGTGTGACATGTGTGTGGAATGTGGGCATGAAACTTTACTGTCCATCTCCCACTCTCCAGTCCTGACAAGGACGTTAACCTCTGCAGTTGACCAAATCTTTTCAATAAACTTCTTCAAGTAATATTGAGTCAAGAGTGGTTCCACTGAGAGTCTGACATAGAGAGTGGAGTCTCTGGCATCCTACCCCGCTGAGGTCCCTGCTCTCCCCAGGCTTCCCCCCCCCAGATCTCCAGGAATTTTCCAACCTGGAGTTGGCAAGCCTATGGCTGGCCAAAATCCTCCCATGCATACAGTAGCCACATCTGCACACCACTGGACATCCCACAATCACAGCACGCATTCACCACTGGATTATCCCACCTAGACGAGCCAATCCACTTGCAAGTGATGGCATTACAGAGCAAGGATTGCACAGGAACCGACACTGAGTGGGTGCAGCTGGATCCCTTATGTCACTTCCGGTTTGGCACAGGAGTGGCCGGGGATCCCTTCTCAGGCCAAAAAACCCGTAACCCTGGGGAAGGCCTCTGCTCAGAAGCTTCTTTCCATGTCTGAAGATGCGCCGTCTCAGACGGACGGAAGTCCCTGCAGTCGCCTGGCCGGGGCATTTTCGGTCTCTCTCTCTCCCCCTTCTAATTATAGAGTGCGGACCAGCCGACGCTGCTTAAAAACACAAGCTCTTCAAATAACAGCGTGTCAGCAACTTAATCCACAAGCTCAAAGAAGAGGCAGGCTGCTTACCCAACACCGGCAGTGACTAAGGAAGGAGAGAGAGAGGAGAGCAGGAGGCCAGCGGCTTTGCCCACAACCAGGAGGAGAAGGAGACAGAGGGACAGGTCCCCGGGGAAGAGCAGATATTAAGTCCGCCAAAGGGACCAGGCGCCGAGGTAACAGCTTTCCCTTGGGGGGTCACTGCCTTTTGAAAATGCAGGAATGGAAAGAAATAACCTCTCCGAGTCAGCCCAACCCATGCCAGACGTAGCCCTGCGGCCCAGCTGTGTCTCGGGGCCTCGGTGGGCACAGGAGGACAGAGGCCCCGGGGGAAAGGTTCAGCCTGGCGGCAACCCACTCTCAAGCAGGCTGTGGATGCTCCGTGAGCCCCACCATGGGGCGCCTTGAGGGCTTGGTGGAGCCATGGCACAGCGGCAGAGCCTCTGCTTGGCACGCAGAAGGCCCCCGCTTTGATCCCCAGCATCTCCCGTTAAAAGGATCAGCTAGCAGGGGATGTGGAAGACCTGGGCTGGAGAGAGGGTCGACGTCTATAGCTGTCAACCCCGCCCCCCAAAGGAACTGAGAGATGGTGGGGCCGGTGTGTTATGTCACTTCCAGTTTGGCACCTAATCAGCGAGTCCGAGAACATCACCCTGATTTGATGATGTCACATCTGGTTTGGCACCTATCTGGGCAAATCACAGAGCATTGCCCTGACAGATGCCCTCCCTACGTCTTCGTGGTACGTCCAAGCCTTGTGCCTTATAGGTCTCTGCAATGCATGTCTTGATTGCCGTGCCAATGGCCGATGTGGACATCTTTTGTCCCATGTTAGGAGATGAGATGTTGAACAGCGAGTCCGAGTGTCTGATGGACTCAGTACGAATCAGATAGGCTTTAAGAGACCTACGCACATCCAGTTTGTGCCAGGAAGCCTCCCTGGAGTGAGTTGGCAATGGACAGAATGAAGGAAGACAGATTTCCTGTGCCCTATGAAACACAACTTTATTTTTATGGAAGATGCACAGCTCTGACTTAATCGACAAGGTTCCGAGTTCAGAAATCCTTTCTCGTGACTGCCACGAGAAAGATAGTGTTCAAGCATAGCCATCGTAGGGGAATATCCATAATCGGTTCGAACGGAGGAGAAATCAACGCTGTCAGCACCGTGTGTAACCGCCATGTGGGGAAATGGTGAATTACAGGCGGACTCAAGAGATACCCCTCTCTGTCCAAGGGTCGTTCTCCCTCTGAGGCAGAGGACATCTTTGGGCACTCCCAAAGCAGTGCTCATGGTCTGGGTGGGTCATCGTCTTCATTTGGAATTACATGCTGCAACACTCGTCTGCTGAAGGCCGCATCCGCTGATGCATATAGGTTTAACTTGTAATGTTTGATGAAGGTAGAAAGGGACGACCACGTCGCGGCTTTATAGACCTCTTCCACTGAAGCGTTCTTGAGAAAGTCTGCGTTGGTTACGGTACTCCGCACAGAGTGTGCCAAACCGGAAGTGACATCACACATTGGCGCTGCGGCAAGGGTGGCGGGGGCTTTTTCTGGGGTGAGGGGTAGGCCGTGGGCACTCCGGGCACCGCAGCAGGGGTGACGGGGGTGGGGTGGGCTTTTTCTGTGAGGGCAGATCTGCTCATTCTCCCCAGACTGAGAGTTCCTATCTATACCTTGTGGCTAATAGCCACTGATGGACCTCTGCTCCATATCCTTATACTATTTTCCAGAGGTTTTTTTTCTGTGTGGATACTTATTTCCACCAACAGGGGGCTCACTCTCCCCCAACAGCTTTTCCTACATAGACTTCCTGGGTTTGTAGAAAAATCCAAAAACTAAAAAAATCCCTTCAGAGACTCTCAGTGATGTGTGTTTTCAGGTGCAGAAGGGCTGGATCTTGGAAAGAGGTTTTAAGGCCCCTGTCTCTGGCAGTCCTAAACCCGAACTGGGCCTCTGTGTGCCTGAAGGTTTTAAAAATGGGTGGGAGATCTGAAGGTGGAACGCTAGGCACAGACTTCGCTTAAAGGCACAGGGGCTTAAAGCCCATGAATGGAACTCGACAGAAGAAGGAGAGTGACTCATACGGAATGAGCAGGCCGCTCTCTAGGCCAACTACCTCGATGGGCAACAGTCGGCAAACACGCTCTGAGTACGGTGGTCTTGAAGGCATCTCAGAGTCAAACTGAGTTCCTCTTTTTGGCATTAGGAAAAAACCAACTCTTTCTCTCTCTTCTCCCAGAAATACTACTGGTAGTGCAAGGGGGCAGAAATCAGGTATGAACTGTGCCTCCAAGAACGACAGCAACCCGGAGAGCAAAACGCATTACCGGACACCGGCACTCTCCGAACTGCAGAGGCTGATATGGAGACGAGGAGGATCCGACAGCCACGTGGACCGAGTGTGGCCAAACCTCTATCTTGGAGATGCGTAAGGGAATGGATCTCAAAAAGGACACGGGAGAGCTGGGGGGAAAGTCCAGAGGAGGGCAACCAAGATCATTAGGGGGTTGGAGATCCTTCCCTAGGAGGAGAGGCTGAAGAGTCTGGGAAAGAGACCGTTAAAGGGAGACACAGCAGAGGTTAATAAAATTATGCAGGGGGTGGAGAGAGTTGACAAAATACTAGAACTCGAGGGCATTTGATGAAGATAATGGGCAGTAGATTCAGGGTGGACAAAGAAAACACTCCTTTATACAGAGAGTGATTAAAATGTGGAATTATCTGCCAGAGAGTGCAGTGATGGCCACGGGAATAAACAGCTTTAATAGGGGATTAGACAGATTAATGGAGTCAGTCGATGTTTATTGGCCACAGTGATTAAGTAGAACCTCCGCATTCAGAGGCCGTCAACCTCCGAATCCCAGAGCCAGGAGGCAACATCATGCCTTGTTGTTGGCCCTCCAGAGGAACTGGTTGGACACTATGTGAACAAAAAAATGAAGGAAATTGCTGCAGAGTTCACAAGTAATAAAGAGACAAAAATCAACTTGTTACAAATGACGTTGAGTGATGTTAGTACTTTATATTTTCATGTTTTCAGAACACAGGACGTCAAAAACTGAAGAAGAGCGTACGAACATCTCGAGTGGTTGTTCGTTTCGAGACAACTCTTTCTCAACCAAAATTCAGTTCTCTGGTTGTCTTATTATATTTAGCAGTGATGTCAATCTTATCCAACAACAGTTTTAACAGCACGTGGGCTAACAAGTTTCAAACACGGTTGCAATTTCCTTCATTTTTTTGTACATCTTTGAATTGCTGGTCCCCCTTGTATTTTTTTTTTTGGGGACACTATGTGAGACAGGAGGCTGGACTAGAGGGACTACCGGCCTTTTCCAGCAGGGCTCCTCTTATGTTCTTATGTTTATGTCCTGATGGGGTTGGGTGATTGGTAGTTACTCACCTACCAGACAAGGTTGCTTGCCAGCACTGGACAACCAGCGGCAGTCTTGGTGGGTGGGCTCACCTGCCTTGGCAGCCAGGCAGCTGCTCCTGATGTTGCTGTGGATCCCCAGACCTGATTCAGGTGCCTCTGCAGGCAATGCCGTTCTCCGCGCAGGGCGCTCCTCCTCCTCCTCAGACAGCTTTCCGTTTCCTCAAACTCTCTCTCCAGGGCCAAAAACAAACAAACACAACCTCTTTTCTCTCACAAATTACACTAGTGGGGCCAAATCCACACAGTTACACAAAACTGTTGTACTGAACCTGATGCCCATGTTTCTTTTTGTGTCTCTCAAGGGCTGCGATCAGATGTGCCGTTTGATCCGTTGCCATTGTTTTTCCCTTCCAGATTTTAAAATGCACGATCAGACAGCAACATCTGTCCATCATGCCCCAGTCGTCTGTGTCCCACCCCCACCCCCTCTTTACTGCATGTTTCTTTGATATTTGTGAAAGTCCAGTCCTTTTGGGCTTAGCTGGTTTCAAACCGGACTTCCTGTTGTCTGATCACTCTGTTGCACACCCAGGCCGTCAGGCAAGTCTGACTGGTCTCTTGTTTTCCAGCCACCATTTGTTTACTAGTTAGCGATGTGCACAGAACTGCATATTCACCCCCCCCCCCAACAGGGGCTTTTCAAAACTGTGTTTTCTTTACAAAAACTTTCAAAGAAACATGCCTATGTACGTCAGCTTTTTCCTGTGCTTTGGGGAAGGGGTTAATTGAAAAGATTAGAGGGGGAGAATGGCAGTGAACGACATACCCCAGCAGGCTCATCAGCGCTTGTGTGCATGCTCAAAGGACAAACTAAAAAAGAAGGTCAGTGGCCTCACTCCCTGGCTGCTGTGTCTGATCTACCAATGCCTTGTGTCTAATAGCCGCTGATGGACCTCTGTTCCAAATGCTTATCCAATACCCTCTTGTAACCGTCCATGCTTGTAGCCGCTGCCACCTCCTGTGGCAGTGAATTCCAAGTGTTAACCACTCTTTGGGTGAAGTAGGACTTCCTTTTATCTGTTCTAACCCGACTGCTCAGCAATTTCATTGAGTGCCCACAAGGAGTTCTTGTATTGTGAGAAAGGGCGGAAAGTTCTTCTTTCTCTACTTGCTCTATCCCATGCATAACCTTATAAACCTCGATCACGTCACCCCTCAGCTGTCGTTTCTCCAAGCTAAAAAGCCCCAAGCGCCTTAACCTTTCTTCATACGGAAAGTGTTCCAACCCTTTTATCATTCGAGTTGCCCTTTTCTGCAATTTCCCCAATGCTATAATGTCCTTTCTGAGGTGTGGTGACCAGAATTGAACACAGTACTCCAAATAAGGTTGCACCATCGATTTATACAGGGGCATCATGATCCATCATGCACTTTGAAAAAGGGGCTGCCTGACATGTTTCGTGTGCCACTGAAGGGGATGGATTTTGCCCATTGAAATTTTAAAAATCAAAATGGGCATCTCCAAGTTGCTAACGTCTGTTCCTCTAGACAACAGTCAGTTATATGAGCAAGACACAGAATTTGGGATGGACGGATACAGACTACGCAGATACAAGCAGGCTCAATTCTCCATGACTTCACAAAGAGGGAGGTGGTGGCACTTTACTTTCTGCTATTCAGGACTGGGAAAGGGAAGCACTGAGCCAGGGGGCCGTTTGTGCGCCCTAAAGCTAGGTGGCCAGATGACAGACACACACTATGCCCTGCCCAGAATACTCCTTTGAAATCTGAACATTCTCCAGTCTTAAATTAGATAAAAGTATATCACACCCACATCACTAATTTGTCCACTTGACAGAACCCATTCTAAATTACATTGTACTCAGCCCTCCATGAGCAAAGCTGGAAGTCTTAAACTAGAGACTGGAATTAGAGGTCACAGAGTGGAATGACAGCCCCGGGGGGTGGGGGGGTAGCAGAACCATTCTCTGGCACCCGGGGCTGGGGGGAGGCGTCTGTGCAAGTAGCCCTGAGGGAGCAGGGGATCATGGGGGTTCCCAAGAGCCCGGGGCCTTATCCGGTTTAATTTTTATGGCTGCCGCCATTTTCTGATTGTAATAGGTCCATTCATAATCTGTCGTGCAATCTTGAGTAAATTTTGTTTTTTAATATAATTATCTATTTTTTCCAGTGAAATATCATGACTCTTATATAAATCTGAATAATACTGGGGGGGGGGACTTTTTGTATGGCCGCAGTATCTTTTAACATTTTTATTTCCTTGTCTTTTCAGTATTATTTTCTTTTCTCTTTCCTTTTGCAGTTTATATACCAACCATTTCCCCGGTTTATTTGCAAATTCAAAATTTCTTTGTTTCATACAATTCAATTTTGTTTCCTTTTTTCTTACCGTTAACATAGATAATTGTTGTTGTAGCACCTTAATTGGCTGAGGAATACGTTTATTCCCTGGTAATGTCCTTCTTTTTTCCCTTTTTTTCTCACCCAAAACCTTTTTTATACCTTCTCTTGTTTCTTTCTCTTAAGTTGGGTGTTATGTTGTATCAAATGACCTATGATGTTCTGAACGGGACCAGGACCCAAACAGAGAGTTTCGCTACATGGAGGAAAATATGGTATAGATGTCTTTCCAGAGGCTCAATTTTCCTTCAAAAGCCCTTTTAAATGTATTTACATGCATTTGTTTATTTATATCTTGCTTTTCTCCCCCACTCGGATTCAAAGTGGCTTAAAACATTGTTCTACTGTCTTCCATTTTCTCACAACAATCCTGTGAGGTAGGCCAAGCTGAGAGTTTGTGACAGCCCCAAGGTCACCCAGCAAGATCCCATGATGGCGGAACTGGGGATCTGAAGCCAGGCCGACCAAGTCCGCCACCCTCATCTGCTAGACCCCACTGGTAACCTTTGGTTTAAATTTCATCTTCATGATATTTTGGCAGATGGGCAGCTAGAAGCAAGACCGTTCTTCAGGAACTGGGCATCACCCACATCCTGAATGCAGCAGACGGACCGTACAATATCAACACTGGCGCTCGATATTACAGGGACCTGCCCGTTGAGTACTATGGGGTACAGGCCTTCGATGATACCTCCTTTGATATGAGCATCTTCTTCCAGGACGCTGCTGATTTCATGCACAAAGCCTTAAAGACTGGAAAAGGTAAGGGGAGCGGGTTAGGGCGGTGAGGGCCTTCCCCAGCCGCTAGTGAAGTTATGCTTCGTGCCAAAGCTGGGGTCAGAGCCAGTGTAGCGTGGTGCTGAGTGTCAGACTAGAACCTGGCAGATCCACGTTCAAATCCCCTCTCTTCCATGGATGCTTGCTGGGTGACTTTGGGCCAGTCACTGTCTCAGCCTAACCTACCTCACAAGAACAAAGTTTGAGTCCAGGGGCAACTTTAAAGACCAACAAAGCTTAATTCTGGGTATACGCTTTTGCTTGCGTGTGAGATTTATAGCTGAGGATAGGTCAGAGTTCAAGTTATCTCTGCTCTTTTTCTTGCTTTGTGTTTTTGTCATTTCAGTAATGCTGGGGCAGCTTCCACAAGTAACAGCCCCGACAGCTAACTATTCCTGGAAGCTGAAACCTCAGCTGCAGCAAAGTACAGTGGATTGTAAAGTCTTACCTATAAATCAGGGCAGTCCGTCTTATGCTGACTCAGTTCTTGCCTTGAAAATAGTCGCATAAAACAAGCCAAAAAGATAAGAAAAGGCCTCTAAAAACCTTCCCAGAGCTCCAGAGATGGCATCCGGGCCAGCCTCCACCCTGACCAGACGTCTGGCGGGGGTGGAAAGTGCCGTCAAGTTGCAGCCGACTTTGGGTTCTCAAGGCAAGAGGGAAGCGGAGGCAATTTGCCCCTGCCTGCCTCTACACAGCGACCCTGGACTTCCTTGGTGGTCTCCCATCCAAGGACTACCCAGAGATGATGAGATCAGGTCACAGTATTAAAAAAAAATACCTCCGGCCACTTTCGATGATCATAGCCAGGGCTATTTTGGGGCAGGAATGAACAGGAACGGAGTTCCGCCTAGGCTGGCTCCCGAGTTGGCCACACCCAGCAGGAACTCATTAGCATAACAGGCCACACCCGACAGCAGGAACTCATTAGGATTGGCTACGTTAGGGGTGTGTGGCCTAACATGCAAAGGAGTCCCTGCTCCTAAAAAAAAAAGCCCTGGGTTTGGACAACAAACAAGGTCAACAGAATAAGAAGCAAAAGGTGGGTGTGGTTGGATGACCACACTTTTGGCAACACGGGGCTGCGGCCTAATATGCTAATGAGCTGTAGTGGCAGGGTGTGGCCTAATATGCTAATGAGTTTCAGCTGTTGGGTGTGGCCAGTTATGCTAATGAGTTCCTGCTGGGCTTTTTCTACAAAAAAAGCCCTGATCATAGCTAAGGTGCCATTTGCTGGGTCAGTATTTGAGAGTGGTTTTCATTTGCTGCTGTCGGAGGGTGACAACGGAAGGAAAGGTTCTTCCAGCATTTCCCAGAAGCTACATCCAACAGCACCCATGGAGGATAAGCCACAAGGGTTTTTCCTCGTTGTAGTGACTTGTGTTGCTGCAGCAGTAACAGATTCACTTCCCAGCATGGACACTGTGGAAGGAAGGAAGGCTTTTGTGTGAACAGAACAGAAGTTTATTATAACAGTCATAGACCAAATAAAAATAGTTTTACACATTGCTAAGGATAAAATACAAATCTGCCTTAAATATACTACTAAAATATACACTGTTGAATATATCATTTACAATATCTCAATTAAAAAAGGCTCTTGTGTGCTTCTTGCCTAGCCAGGTGCTGCTCTCTTCTTGTTTCTCTGCAGGCAAAGTGTTTGTACACTGCGCTATGGGGTTAAGTCGCTCGGCAACTTTAGTGCTGGCTTACTTGATGATCCATGAAAACTTGACACTCGTGGAGGCCTTAAGAGCAGTCGATTCACACCGAGGCATCTGCCCGAACACAGGATTCCTCAGCCAGCTCCGGGCCTTGGACATTAGATTAAATAATGAGAGAAACGGTTTCCCAGCACTGTGACAAAGAGATGATGAAGTAACACTGCAAGGATCAACGGAGGTAGTCTGTGGGGTGGTCACCAGCTCGTTTCGCGTTTTAACTTAGTTCCAGGATCTGGAGCAGTTCCGGGCCAGGTTTTACTCAGGTCTCTGGATGAACTGGCTACTGGAACTGCTATGAAGTATTCTGGTAGGCCAGAGTTCCCCAACATGGCACCAGCAACTAACCCTAACCTTTCCTGGCACCCACCAAGTGTTGTTTTTTTAAATAAATGTGTTTATTGATTTTGTCAATAACAGAGATACAACATCATAGAAGTATGTTTCAATAACACTCAGAGGACTAAGTCCATATCAGTGAGAAACTAAGCCTTACAACTAAGAGATACAGTACGTAAGAACATTGGTCTACAGAAATAGAGTAATAAGAATGGCAAACGTTGACTTTTTCCCATCCAGCAAATGAACTAAACCTTCACATTCGTCTCAACCCCCTAATTCCAAATTTGAAGCTATCTGGTTTCCAATTTTCACATATCTCGTTGCACATGACATACTACCTGCAAACCTAAATCACCAAGTGTTTTTTAAAAGTTGGCGGGTCTAGGAGGGGCTCTGATTGGCTATGTGGATTAAAACAACACTTTCCAGGGCCAGCTGCCACCGCAGTATTTGCCACATCCCATTTCCCAGGGCCTTTTTAGTCGCCTCTCTTCTCCCCCTACACTTGGGCTTCTCCTCTGTGTTTGTGGCTCCGCCTCATGCGGCGGCCATTTTGCAGCCGCGCCCACCACCCTGTGTCAGGATTCCAACTGGCTCAAGAAACTTTGGGGACCTCTTAGGCCTTGTGTTCCTTCGTCCGCTTCTCCTGGATAAAGTTACTAAACGTTTACTAAAAAGACCGGCAGCATCTTCCTGGATTATTTCAGCATCTGACAGTCTACACGGCTAGTTGCTGGCACACCAGTACGTGGTTATGAAATAATAATTTAACCAGCAAAACCAGGAGTCCCATATCTGTGCCATTTTATGCAATCGTGTGAGAGTTGGGTGTCCTCTACACTATGGCTGCGGTCACACGCCCAGTTTGTGATGCTACAGTAGTGCTACCTGAGTGGAATAAATGGGCCCCTCCAGATGAGAACATCTGCCTCCTGTGGCGCAGTTGTCGGCAGCCCATGTTGTCCCGCAATGGAAGTGGAATAAACAGATACCGGGGAAAGTCCAGTACTAATGGGTTGTTAGGGGCTCTCTCCAAGTTTTCCAGTGTCTGAATTCTCCTGCAGCGAGAGGAACCCAGAAGGGATATCTGAACTTGCAGATCCATTGCTGCCACTGCTTTTTTAGTTGTTGCCTATACGTGCACATCCATCCACTTGCATTTAAATAAAACCCACCTTTATAGCTCATCCCGTGGTTGAAGCACAACACTAATGTGGATGCTCCCCACAAGACGGATGCACGGGTAACCCGCCACAGGGATGAAATGTTCCACCATGCTTTGAACCGGTACAGTTTGAGGTGCCACCATACCACACCAAGCTGCCAGTGTGTCCGCAGTCTATGTTCTAGCCTTTTAATCCTGAATATATCCTTCTGCTATGGAACCCTGAAATGGGAGCCCCGATTTAACACCACCCTTTTTCAAACCTGGAGCCTTGCCGATTTCACACACCTTAAAATCATTTGATAATGGGGGGGTGTGTGTCATATTTTTTGTAAAGATGTACAGAGTATTGAATGTTTTATTCAATATCGATTCACATGTTATCAGTCTGATTCTCTTCAGTATAATTTTTCAAGGGAAAAGTCCTTGGAATAATGTAACTTATTTTTGTAAGTGTGGCTTGGGCATTCAAGAAATATTAACTGAAAGAAAATTGTCTATTCACTTTACAGCTGGTGTGCCATTCGTAGCCCTGACCTGGAAGAAGTCTGGGATTAAGGAATGCCAGAGAGCCACAGTTAAAGAGAAGGGCTCCCAGCTTGGAGAAGGCACTTAAAGGGACTGCAAGATCATTAAATGCCTTCAGAAGGTGTGCAAAGGGACTGTGATCCCTTTAAATGCCTTTCCCCCATCCCCTGGAAACAACGGAAGTTGGGGGTATCTTCTTTGAAGGCCCATAGAATTGGACACCATGGTCCAGTCTTTTGGAAACTTGGGGGTTCTTTTGAGGAGAGGCATCAGCAGCTAAGCTGCAAATTTGGTGCCTCTACCTCACAAACAGGGCCCCCAACCCCTTGGATACCCCCCCGGATCTCTATGGGATCCATTGCCTATAATGGAGCCAAAGGAATTGGGATTCCCAGAAAACCCCAAATCCAACTACCATACCAGTATTGGAATTTGGGAATATTGGGAAATACCAATAGTTTTCAGGTCCAATGCACCCGAACCTGGAAAATCCCAATGTGTTTTTTCTGCCCACCCTTACAAACCACCTTTGGAGGCCTCTTTCCTTGGAAACCCTACAGGGTTACCATAAGTCAGCTGCAACTTGATGGCACTTTCCACTCACGCACACACCCACAACATACCTTATTTGTAATGGAACCAGCCTGGTAGCTAGGGATTTTTTTGTGAGGGGGCCTTGGGGGGGGTGCCAGCTAATGAAATCAGGGGGTCGCTTCCCTCCCCCCAGCAAGAGCAGCCCTCCCCCTGTGGAGCATCTGGCTCCCTCCCTCCCTCCCTGAGGAGGCCCAGTTCCCCTTCCCACATTGCCACACCAGGGGCAGCCCGACCTCCACCCTCGGCTCCCTCCCGGGGCCAGGTGAGGTGAGGCGTACGGTGGCTAGGCTGGGCACAAAGGTGTGGCGTGTGGGCGCACTGGTGCGCAGGAGCACAGGAGCACAGCCGGGTGTGCCTGGCCAGAGCCAGACAAGGCGCCCACTTGCCTACTTGCCTTGCCTTGCTGGGCTTACCTGCTGCTGGCGGGCCAGGCAGCAAGCATCTCTCAGCCCGGACTCGCTGCCTCTGCTGCTTCTTGTGCCATTGCTGCTGCTTGTGCTGCTCTCATCCTCCCCACCGACAAGGCTCAGGGAAGGAGGCCCATAAAAACTACTAAGGGGGAGGGCCCCATGGGCCTCGCAGTAGCTACGGGCCTGAATGGAACTATAAACAATTTCATTCTGCTGATAATGGTTGTGCAGGCTACTGGCTCTAGAGCACTTCACAGTGATTATGTCACAGCTGAGGGAGAAAGACCAGCTACTAATATCATTACATTTATCCACACTAAGGGGGGCTATTTTTCTCCAGCTGCCCTTGAGCTCTTTCAAGCAAAGACACTCTCTAAGTCATTATATGGAACATTCCTAGGTCCTTCCGTTTTGTGTTCCACTCCTCTTGAATAGGTGCAATCAAAGTTTCTGAAAGCAGTCTTGCAAGTTCCCAGATGTATCTAAAAGTCTATGATCTGTCTGGAGACAGGGTCACTAAAGGTAGCCACCAGAATTTCACTAACTTTTCTCTTTTGATGGCTTAAGATAAACTCTAACCCTCATGGCTTCCTCCCACTTATCTTACAGGATGACTGTCTCAAGGCTGTCTCAAGGCTACTCAACTGAAAATCACTGAGCTTGGATCTTCCTCATCTGTTCTCCTTCAGATGGGTGGAGATCAATGTTCCCTCTAAGCTGAGTTAGTGTGAACTAGCTCACAGTTTTTTAGCCTGCAGCTCAGACATTTTTGTCTTAGCTCAGGAAGGATGGCTGCAGAGCAAACTCATTGATGCAGTGGGCAAATCACTTGCTCACAACTTTGATGCCAGTAACTCACAAAGTAGAATTTTTGCTCACAGGACTCCACAGCTTAGAGGGAACATTGGTGGAGATATAGCCAGACATGTTTTGAGGCAGAGAGTTGAAGATATCGAACACCAGCATTGCAAGATCTCCTAATTATATTGTAGCACCTGATAGATGCTAACTCTCTACTCTGGCTACTTATTTATGCATTCTAGAAAATAATAACAAAAAAAGAGCTTTCTCTCTTGCTAGATTTTCCGCTTTGCCATCAACAATTATCGAGGGCAGATACCGTAGGATCCCTTGGGCAGAGAGACTCTGCCCCTGCAACTGCGGAGAGATAGAGATGACGGTGCACGTGTTCCTTCGATGCCCCTTTTACAACGGGATTTGTTCTATATATATACTTTCCCATGACTTCAACAATCTACAGATACTTTTGACTCAGCTAGCATCAATTCGCTTCTGTCCATCATACGTATTGAGACAAGTTACTTGGCGAGTAGCCAAGTTTTGCTCTCAAGCAATTAAACTTTGTTCTATTCAGATCTCACCAGGCAATGAAGATGGAAAAACTGATTGTGACATCTAATACCTTAATCCAGACTTACTTTATCGGGGATTTGGCAGCCTTCCTTCTACATTTGCTGTAAGTTTAGTTATAAATGTTAGAAGATGTACATTGGCCTGACATTCCTTGACCTGACTGGACTGGGAGGATTATTTTAATATTGCAAGTTAGTGTTTGTCCTTGTTGCCAGGTACTAGTGAAAAGATTTGTTATATTTTATATTTTGGTTGTTTTTATCATTAATTTTATTATTCTGGTCATGGACTGTAATAAAGATTTTGACTTTGACACCTTTGGACGCCTCATGCCTTGAACACCTTGCAGGGTCACCGTACGTCGGCTGCAACGTGATGGCACTTTCCACCCCCAACCCCTCCCCCCACCCATACCCCATTTGTGATGGAACTATAAACAATTTCATTCTGCAGGTAATTCTCTCAAGTGAATGAGTGCGTCAAATTCAGCGCAGTATGTTGGTTTTTTTCTGTGTTTCTTATGACATTAAAATCTAATGAAACAAAGCAAAATCAAAAGATGGATAGTTTTTTGTTCTTGCATGTTGGCGATAAGCATTTTGTTATGTGCTTTATAAGAAGAAGAAGAGTTGGTTTTATACCCTGCTGTTCACTACCCAAAAGAGTCACAGACACCCTGTGAAGTTGTCAGGATCTTGGTTAAATCAGTTCTCAACACCAGTCAGTCTGAAGAAAGCTAACTTTATTGAGACAGTTGACAGATACCATTCTGGACACATCTATTGTTAGGACCGAAGTTGAACGCGCAAAAGTTGTAGATATGGTGGATTCAAGTAAAGGCACTAAAGATCGGGACCCAATCACCCCACGGTATTTGCCCACCAGAACTGTCACCTCCCCCCCCCCATAGGCACATAGCCTCACATAGCAAGGAAAACAGGATCACAGACATTTGAGAAGACAGGACACTTGGCACCGCTAAGGTGACAAGCCCTGGGCACATCAAAGAGAGAGAGAGGAACCTCCTCTCTCAATGGCAGGCGAGCCATAAATTGCAAAATGTATACAGGGAGCCTGACAGAATTAGGTGGGGCTGAGAAAGCTTGGAGAGAACTGTGACTGACCCAGGGTCACCCAGCTGACTTCATGTGGAGGAGAGGGGAAATCAAACCTGGTTCTCCAGCTTAGAGTCCACCGCTGTTAACCACTACACAACACTGGCTCTCTTGATAGTGTTCCAGAATATACATAATACTTATTTACATGCAAAAATGCCTGTTCTTCAAGTGAGTATCTCTGTCAGAGGGGTTGGAGCAGATGCGACTATAGTGTAGGGCTTGGCTATACACAATGGATTGTTTGATGTGTAGAGTCATTCACAGGACTTCTACCCCACCATCAATCTAACTATGAATTAATCTACACAATGAATAAACTTCCTGGATACCACAGTGCAGATACACGAGGGACACATAAGTACCACATTATACCGGAAACCGACAGATCAGCAAACATATCAGCATGCCTCCAGCTATCATCCCAACCACATCAAACAATCCATTGTGTATAGCCAACCCCTCAGACAGATACTCACTTGAAGAATCTACAACAGACATTTTTGCAACAACAGTTCCCTCCTCATACGGTGAGAAAGATGATTGGAAAAGCCAGAATGATACTCAAGGACAGCTTGCTACAAGACAAGCCCAAAGAAAATGACAACAGAACACCACTGGTGGTCACCAGCAGCTCACAACTCAAGCCAGCTCAACGCATTATTAATGACCAACAACCGATGCTGGAGAGTGCCACTTTCCACACACAGGGACTGGGGGGGGGCAACCTTTTCTTGCGTACAGACAGCCTGCTAACCTTAAACAACTCCTCACCCATAATGACAAACTACTTAACGGCAACATGGAGTCTGGTACCAAGGCCTACAACAAACCAAGAGGCCAACGTTGCTCTCCTATAGACCCTAGCGACACCATCAGTGGACCCAGCAACATCAGCCAGACCATCTCAGGTTCCTACTCCTGCTCATCCTCTAATGTGATTTATGCCATCAGATGTTAGCAGTGCCCTTCCAACTCTCTACATTGGACAAACAGGACAGTCCCTTCGACAAAGAAGTAATGGACATAAGTCCACAACATTAAAAAAACAGTGAGGGAACATTTTCACCCTTCAGGAAGTTCAGTTGCTGACCTAAGAATAGCAGTTAATTTACAAAGGAATTTCAAAGGGAGATTAGAGAGACTGCCGAATTGCAACTGATCATGAAGCTCAAAACAACGCATCCACCTGGACTGAATCGAGACCTAGGTATCCTGTCTCATTACCAATGCTGATTTCTCCACACCTACTACCACTCAGCATATCACACCTAATCCAATAACACCTTCTATTGTCATTTGCCTGCTAATGTCATTTGGCATCTAAAATCACTCTCCTTTCCACTATATAGGACAGATGGACTCACATTCTAACTGTATCTGAAGAAGGGAGCAATGTCTCACGAAAGCTCATCCCCTACCGCAAATCTTGTTAGCCTTTAAGGTGCTGCTGGGCTATTTTCTACAAATATAAGTAAAAATGCCAAATTAACACTCTATTATTGCAACTAAATATTAATTCTCTTTGTCGTGGTACTTACATTTTTTCCTTTTTCCTAAATAATCAAATCCACAAATCATCAGTTCATTTTTTCCCCATTTCATGCAAAAAGTCTATAAGGGGTTTCCAGTTGGCAATAAAAGTAGATAATGTGTTTTCTCTGATCAAAAGCTATCTCTACAAATTCCATCATCGTCACCAACCACTCCTCTTTCGTAGGTAATGTTGAATTTTCCCATTTTTGTGCATATAGTAATCTCGCTGCCGTTGTCATGTATAAAAACAAATTTCCATGACTTTTCCCCAACTGTCTCTCCATTAGGCCCAGAAGAAACACCTCTGGTTTCATCTTTAAAACCTTCTGAATTAAAGAATATATTTGCATCCAATTTTTTTTTGCCTTATTGCAAGTCCACCATAAATGATAAAATATCCCTTCATATTGTCCGCATTTCCTTACATCTATTTGAGATGTTTTTGTACATTTTAGCTAATTTCTCCGGTGACACGTACCATCAGTACATCGTTTTATAAAAACTCTCTTCAGGACTATAACTTAATGTAAATTTAAGACCTTCCTTCCACATATATTCCCATTGCTCCATTTGTATATGATGTCCAACATTTTTGCCCATTTGCCCGTTCACTCATTCCTCCTCGGTCTCGAATTTCAAGAGCAGTTTATACATTTTAGCAGTAATGGTTCCTTGGATTTTCCCTTTGGAAGTTAACTTTTTAAAGTTTTAAAAATTTTAGTAAACTAAAAAAAAATAATTGTGTGCAAACCTAGGAGCTTTCCCATGTGCATACAAGCATTCCCCAGTCACCTAGCCCCAGTGTGCAGGTTTTTCAAACCACACTCCATGGATAAGGTTTGGAATTGGATGTATGATATAATAAAATGGGATTTTATTTAGGCATTAAATTTAATGCTGTAAAATGTACCCAAAACTTCTAAGCGAGCATTTTGTACACACTTTTATTCCTCTGCTAGACATGAGGCAGTAGAAATGCTTATTCTGTCTTGCAAGAATGTTTGCATCCTGAAAATCTGAAGCGTTGCTCATTGAATGAGCAGTTGCTTATCCACAGTGCCCCTTCTTTAGGACATTCACTAAGTAAAACCTAATCAGCCTTTGGTAGGAAGGATGGGGAAACAGATAAGGTGTTATTATCCCCTGGCACCAGCAGATGTCAGTATAAACCCAGGACTGAAATAACCGGAGAGGAGCTGTAGAAACCTTATCAGGTTTGGAATTATAGGTGTCTACACTTCTTTTGAGGTGCTCCCCTACTGGCTGGCAACAGCACTAGAATTAAAGTAAAGGGTCACGTTAGGGGTGTAGTCCTGTACTCAGAAACACTTTAAAAAGTCATTTCTGGAGGGCAGCATTTTGTACTGCCTGCCTATGGTTTCTTAGTGGAACTGTGAGATCATTTCTTTGCCATAAACTACGGCACAGGGAATCCATGGCACTCTCAAGGTACTCAGGTGAAACAATCGGCATATACATCTGCCAGGTCTCTGTTTGAAGCACCTGTGCCTTTATTGCTCATTAAATCCCGCAGTCAAGAGTATCCCCTTCTACCAGCTCAGTCCCTGATGGGGCTAGAATTTGCTTCCTCTTTGCTGTCTCTTTGATGCCTCGTTCTGGACCTTTACCGGAGGGGGGGGGGGGGGGGGCAGCAGCAGAGAGAACTTAACCTCGTGGTGTCAGCCAGGATGACCCGACCAAAGCGGACTCGCGCTCGCTGAGAATCCTATCGGCTCCGGGCTCCTCTCCACAGCTGCTCCAGCTGCCTTTCACTCAAATATCTGGAAGCCTGCTAGGAGAACGCGGATCATGGTTTATAATTAACACAAATAAAAATAGCATTTGAATAAACTAGATGCAGGGAACAGGGCAAGGAAGCGGTTGTGCAACGGCCAGCCCAGGAAGAAGCACCAGAGGGGGGCTTCATCCTCTGGAACGGCCGCCAACGGAGCTGCTCCCCACCCCCCACAAAGGCAAGTACTTTCTACGGTTGTTTACAAATCGATACGCCCCGGATTTGTTGGGAGGTTGCAATGTTTGTCGCATGAGCCATCGAGCAGCAAATGTGCATGTGCCTGCCGTGTTGTGCCTTGGGTACCTGAGTCAAGCAGCCCCCGGGGCAGAGGCTTGTCTTCCCAATGGATCACCTGGGCAATTGCCCAGGGCCCTGAGCTGGGGGAGGACAGTAGAAAGTGGTGGTTTCGTCTTTAATATGTGTATATATATATATATATTTAAAATTGGGGGAACAAAGAAAATGGTGGTGGAAAATAAAGGCAAAAGGCAAACTGTGGTGCACTTTGAAAGGGAATTGTGAATACTGGCCCTGGCACTACTTAATGTTGTCCACTGTTCCCTCTAAGCTGAGTTAGTGTGAGCTAGCTCACAGTTTTTTAGCCTCCGGCTCACACATTTTTGTCTTAGCCCGGGAAGGATGGCTCCAGAGCAAGCTAATCTATGCAGCAGCCAAATCGCTTGCTCACCACTTTAATGCCAGGAGCTCACAAAGAAGAACTTTTGCTCACAGGACTCCACAGCTTAGAGGGAACATTGGTTGTGACCCGCCCTGAGCCCGGCTGTGGGGGATGGTGGGATATAAATAAAATTAATTAATTAATTAATGTTCAGAGCGGGTCCCAGAATCACAAACACTGCCCCTGCCCAAAGAATGGTGCAGATGAGGAAGGTGAAAATGTCCGTACTGATGTCAACCAGCCAGCCAAGTATCTGGCTGCAGTCCTCTAACATGACTGGCGTTTCAAAAAGTTTTGTTTTGGTTTAAATGACAACCTCGCTTAGTGTGAGCTAGCTCACAGTTTTTTAGCCTCCGGCTCACACATTTTTGTCTTAGCCCGGGAAGGATGGCTCCAGAGCAAGCTAATCTATGCAGCAGCCAAATCGCTTGCTCACCACTTTAATGCCAGGAGCTCACAAAGAAGAACTTTTGCTCACAGGACTCCACAGCTTAGAGGGAACATTGGTTGTGACCCGCCCTGAGCCCGGCTGTGGGGGATGGTGGGATATAAATAAAATTAATTAATTAATTAATGTTCAGAGCGGGTCCCAGAATCACAAACACTGCCCCTGCCCAAAGAATGGTGCAGATGAGGAAGGTGAAAATGTCCGTACTGATGTCAACCAGCCAGCCAAGTATCTGGCTGCAGTCCTCTAACATGACTGGCGTTTCAAAAAGTTTTGTTTTGGTTTAAATGACAACCTCGCACGTGAGCAACTGAAGTCACATCCCGAAATCCAGCAATGTTGTTGGAACCTTGAGATCCAAAATCCAGTTTTTGAACGCTTAGTTTTTTATATCCAGATCTCTAGCATGCAGAGGGAATATCTGAGAACCCGAAAGAGAATCTCCCCCAAGAATTAACTTTGCTCTATATTTGGCAAGGTGGTTGTAATGGTTTTTATGAGACTCCTAACCTCTTCTGAGGTGTGATTTGGAACGCTAGATTTAAATGCAGTTCTTTGTTTTGGGGACAAGGATAACAGTCTACACAGCCAAGATGCTGTAAAATTCACCTCCATGCTTGAAAGGAGATGGATGGGGGGGTCTAAAGATGAGACTCTCACAAATTAGGGCACATCCGTCTCCACTTCTAACATATTTATTACCTATGTTGTCCCGTCCCCCCTCCCAGTTGAACCAAAACAGATGATAACCAGGAACTAAGCTTGTCATTCTTTTGATCTGTTAAAGAAAGGTGTCCTCACTATTTTGCATGCTAATTTAGCAAACCACTCCTATATATACAACTATGATCTGTAATTCCATTGCATCGTCTGACAAAGTGTACATGCACACGGAAGCTGACACCTTGAATAAAACTTTGTTGGTCTCAAAGGTGCCCCCACGGGACCCTAACTTTGTTCTATTGCTTCAGACAAACACGGCTACCCACCTTGAACTGTTCTGAGGTGATGTGTGTTTATGCTGCCTCCTGGCCTTCCTTAGCATTTCTTACTTATTTTTGCTGCCACCAAAGGCTCTTGCCTTAGAATGTCTAGCTGAATTCAAAGAACAGGATGGTTTAGTCATATTAGGTAGAAAGAATGGTAAATGTGTGCAGGTAGTTCTGAGGTAAAAGGGGGTCCTTTCGTCTAAATAAAAGTTGTTTTCTCTTAAACATAGAGCTTATTAGAAGTATAACAGCGTAACAGTTTCAGTATGGTTGATAAGGGTAATGGTTTCAGATAGGTATGTAAGCGTAACAGTTTCAGGTAGTTACGGTTCTTTTTTTCTCTACTGTTCCTTAAACAGATGTAGCCACAAATGCTGATTTTCTCACTTGCCACTTAGGCTAATAACTTGCACAAAGCTTAGTTTTCCTAACTTGCCACCCAGGCTAATAACTTCTGCACCGAACACAGATTTCTCTCACACTCTACAGCACCTCTCTCAAGGTCTTCTTCTCTCACACAAGCTCTGAACTCTCTCAGTCAACTCTGCCCCTCATCACACACTTCAATAACCACCCACAAACCCTTCCTTACTCAAGAGGCCTGCATTTTAAATCACCACAACCTACATATAGAACCCCATATGCAATCACAGAATAAAACACACACAAACTATTTACATGTATGTAATCTTTGGATGAGCTGAGACCCATAATGAATATTCAGGATGGGATTGTACCATCCTTACCAAATAGGAAATTGATTTATTTTTAACCTATGAAAGAAGGGATGGTCTTCAGGTATAAGATAATAGAAAGACAATGTTGAAAAACCAGAAGCTTAACCTGGTTTCTGATCATTATCTATCCTTGTACCACTCCCCCAGTATAGACACTTATGCATGCAGCTCATGTTATCTCGGTGTTTATTTTTAGTAAGAAACAATGGGCTTTGGGTACTTGATATTCTTGTGAAATTTATGTTCCCCATCTTCCCAGCTGGACGCTTTCAGGAATAATCTTGTATAGGGTTGTTTTCCTAATGAAGAGAGGGAGGGGTAAAAACGTCTGTCCAAGCGCTCTAGTGCAAGTCACGTATATGTGACCTACACAAACAATGGGCCTTCACAGGAGGCTTTTAAAATAACTGACTCAGCTGAAGACCTGGCAACTTTACTGTGGTATCAGTAGTAATAAAATGGACTGTGACTTTCCCCCACAAGAGGGAAGTAGAGGTCTTTCACATCACCTTCTACTTAGCCCTTTTAACTGGGGGGATTGAACCTGGGACCTTCTGCATGCAAAGCAGAGGCTCTGCCACTGACCCAAGCAGCGTTCCCTCTAAGCTGAGTTAGTGTGAGGTAGAAACTCATTAGGTAGAGGTAGAAACTCATTAGGATTGGCTACCATTAGGGGTGTGTGGCCTAACATGCAAAGGAGTCCCTGCTACAAAAAAAGGCCCTGGGTTTTGACAACAAACAAGGTAAACAGAATAAGAAGCCAAAGGTGGGTGTGGCTGGATGACCACACTTCTGGCAACACGGGGCTGTGGCCTAATATGCTAATGAGCTGTGGTGTCAGGGGCTGTGGCCCGATATGCTAATGAGTTTCAGCTGTTAGGTGTGACCTATTATGCTAATGAGTTCCTGCTGTTTTTTTCCTACAAACAAAATTCCTGGAGAAAGGTATTGGCTGGATATTAGGAAAAATATTTTTCACAGTCAGAGTGGTTCAGTGGTAGAATCAGCTGCCTAGAGAGGTGATTAGTTCCCCTTCACTGGCAGCTTTCAAGAAGAAGCTTGATGAATATTTATCAGAGATGCTTTAGGCTGGTCCTGCATTGGGCAGGGGGTTGGACTAGATGGTCTGTATGGCCCCTTCCAACTCTATGATTCTATGATTAACCACTACACCATGCTGGCTCTAATGAACTGGCTCTTCTAACCTTCTAAGAAACATCAAATTACATAGGCATTTTACTGCATTGATCAATCCCCTGATGTTACTTAGGACCAAATCCATGATCGCCTCTCCCCTGGTAGGTTCTGTGACCATCTGCTCAATAGCACAGTCATTGAATGTCTAGAAACTCAATCTCTTTTTCTTGACTTGAACTCATATTGACCCAATCAATGTGTGGGTAATCACCTATTATGACACAGTTATTTTGTCTAGCCACTATCTTTAATTCATTCATGATTTTCTAATCCTCCTCTATCTTTTGATCTGGTGGATAATAACAAACTCCCAGTGTTAAGCTTCCTTTTGGGCCCACTATTTCAACCCATAGCATTTCCAGAAGTGAATCCAATTCTCTTACCTTCTCAGTCTTACTGGACTGTATACCCTCTCTGACATACAGAGCCACCTCACTTCCAACCCCCCCCCCATCTTTCCAATATAATTTAAAACCAGGAATCACCATATCCCAACGATTTTCCTCATCTCACCAAGTTTCTGCAATACCCACAATGTCTATTTCCCCCCCCCCAACACCAAGCATTCCAACTCCCCAATTTTACCTTGGATACTTCTAGCATTTGTGTATAAACAGCTATAATTTCCCAGGCATGTTAGGCTTGCAACCTTCCTCCTGCTGCCTCGAGACCTTGCCAGGCAATCCATATTGTTTGTCACAGTCTCAGTGGACAATCTAAAACCATCTCCATGCAGAGAAGTAACAGCTACCCCGTCATCTCTTTGAGATGAGCCATCCCAAATCAGAGATTTTTCATTTCCTGACAGCTTTCCCTCAATATTCAGTTTAAAAACTGCTCTGCCACCTTTCTTATTTTAAGCACCAGCAGCCTGGTTCCTTCTCGGGACAAGTGGAAACTGTCTGTTTTGTACAGCTCCCTCTTTTTCCAAAAAGCATCCCAGTGCCTAACTAACTTGAACCCTTCCTCCCTACACTATTGTCTCATGAACACATTGAGACTCTTGATCTGTGCCTGTCTCTCCAGCCCTGTGCGTGGAACAGGTAGCACTTCTAAGAAGGCTACCTTGGAGGTCCTGGCCTTGAGTCTCCTGCCTAGCAGCCTAAATTTTTCCTCCAGGACCTCACAAACATGTACCAGCACTGTCTACCAGACTATCTAGAACACACGGCAGGCAAGTCACCATATGGTCAGTACACAGGTTCGCCACCCAGCTGTCTACGTGCCTAAGGATTGAATCACCAACTACCAAGAACCCCCCTCCCTCCCTCCCTGCCAAGGCATGTGTAATGTATTTGAAGCCTGCCATGCCCGGACTGGCCCGGGCTGGCCAGGCACAACTCTTCAATAGCTTCATGTCCAAAGACAATGGGTCTGTAGGATCCTAGCCGGCCCCAATCAGAGGGCCAGCTTCTCAGCCGGGAGACCAATGGTCGCCCGGTTACTGTAAATAGCCTATCGGGAGTAGGGGGTGTGTTTAGGTGTACTTGGTGGCGGGTTTTCTGAACATATATAACCAGCCTGCGAGCTGGTCCCTTCGTCTTTGTCCTGAACTAAATAAAGGTATGCTTAGCTGAAATCACTCTCCGTCTGCATACTTTTCACTGGCGACGAAGGTGGGATCGACGACCCCATGAACAAAGACCCGGACGCCAAACCGAGCCCCGCACCGAGCACCGACGCCGAGACCTCCGGGAACCGCGCAGCATCGCATCCCAGCTCTCCGGCAACCGCTCACCGCGCAGCTCCCGGCTCCGCTTCGTTCCCTGCTGACCCCGAGAGCAGCAGCGCCCCCCACAACGCTCCAGACGCCATCGCCGTTCCAGAGGCCACCCCACCACGTGGCTGCAACACAATGGCGACCGCGACCGCAACTGAAAGCCTGCCCGCTTTCGATCTCTCCCAGCCCTCGCTGTGGGACACCTGGCTGGACACACTGGAGAGCCGCTTCACCATCCACAAGGTGGTGGATGACGCGATGAAGAAGGCTTACCTGCTGAGCCACTGCGGAATCCAGACCCATCGGCTCCTCAAGGACTTAATCTCGCCCAAACTAACGAAGGACGAGTCATACAGCTCCTTAGTCCAGGCCCTGACCGACCATCTGGCTCCCAAACCCACGAAGTACGTGGAGCGGTTGGACTTCTTCGCAAGAGTTCAGGGCCCCAGCGAAACCACCTCCGATTTTCTGGCGGCGCTGCGGAGCCTGGCGACCCGGTGCTCCTTCCCCAGCCTCGACGATACCCTCCTGAACCAGTTCCTCGTCGGACTCCGGGAGCCGAAGCTGCAGAGGAAACTGGTGAGCCAGAACGATCTGAGCCTGGACAAGGCCATCCGGGAGGCCTCAGCATACGAACAAGCGCGACAAGACCGCCGCGCCAAGGCGGTCCACCGTACCCAAGTGAGCAGCGGCTCCGACGTCTCGGACCAAGAGGAAGTCCTACAACTCCGACAGCGGACTCAGCAGCGACCAAAACACGCATCCCCCAGGACCAACAAGGCCCCGTCTCCAAACCAGTGCGCCAGCTGCGGGGAGGGCCACGAACGCCGGTCGTGCCGTTTCCGGAATGCGGTCTGCCGTTCCTGCAACAAGGCAGGACACATCGCCAAGGTCTGCCGGGCCAAGGGACAACGACCGAGATCGGCCACCCACCAGACCACCGCGGAACTGCCCCTGGAGCTCCACACCGTGTCGTCCCACTTTCCACAGCACCAGGTCTGTAACCTGCCCCCCGACGGCCCAAATAAAATGCATGTGACGGTCCTCATAGAGGGAGCCCCCTGCACCATGGAGATCGACACCGGGTCGACCTACTCCATAATATCCGCGGACACGCTCCGTGCACTGTGTCCGCGGGGGGGGCCACCACTACAGAAGTCACGGGGTTTCCGGTTACGGGACTTTAACAAAAACCCCGTGGCGGTGGTGGGCTGGGGCAAGTTCCGGGTCCAGTTTCAGGGCTTCAAGGGCCAACTGGACCTACTGGTTGTGGACCGGCCCCTCTCCAGCTTGTTGGGACTGGCCTGGTTCAAGGCCCTGGGGCTCTCCGTTACGGGCATCAACCAGGTTGGAGCGCAGGATTTCGGGGCGGTGTGCGCAGAATTTCCCCGCATCTTCGATGGGACCCTGGGGCGGTACACGGGCCCTGCCATTTCCCTGGACCTAGACCCCGCGATACGCCCCATCCGCATCAGGGCCCGGCTGCCCCCGATCTCCATGAGGCCGAAGGTGGAGGCCGAGCTCGATCGCCTAGTTGAGCAAGGCGTGCTAGAACCGGTGGCGTCGGCCCGGTGGGAGACCCCCATTGTCACACCACTCAAGCCGAACGGGGACGTCCGCATCTGCGCGGACTATAAATGCACCATAAACAAAGCCCTGCAGCCCCACGCGTACCCGGTGCCGGTAGTAAGCCAAGTGCTGGCAGCCCTGGCAGGGGCTCGGGTGTTCGGCAAACTGGACTTGGCCCAGGCGTACCAGCAGCTACCGGTGGACGCCGCCACGGCCGAGGCACAGACCATTGCGACCCACAAAGGGGCCTTCAAGGTGCACCGCCTCCAGTTCGGGGTCTCAGTCGCGCCGGGGATCTTTCAATCTTTTATGGATTCCCTCCTTAAAGGCATCCCCGGAGTTCAGCCGTTTCTAGACGACGTGCTGATCGCCGCGCCAGACCCCTCGTCCTTCGCAGACCGTCTGAGGGCCGTTTTACAACGCTTCGACGCGGCGGGCCTCAAGGTGAAACGGGAGAAGTGCCTACTGGGGGTGCCGCGGGTGGAGTTTCTGGGCTTCGCGGTGGACGCCGCCGGCCTGCACCCCTCCCAGGACAAGGTAGAAGCCATCACACACGCCCCGGCCCCGAAGTCCAAAACGGAGCTACAGGCGTTCCTAGGCCTGGTGAACTTCTACCACTCCTTTTTGCCCCTGAAGGCGGCCGTCGCGGAGCCGCTCCACCGCCTCCTCGACAAGTCGGCGCAATGGGCCTGGGGGCCACCACACGACGCAGCTTTCCAAACAATAAAGGACCTCCTGGTCTCTAATGCGGTCCTCGCCCATTTTGACGAGGCCCTTCCCGTGGTACTGGCGTGCGACGCTTCCCCCTATGGGGTCGGGGCGGTCCTGGGGCACAGACTACCGGATGGTCGCGAGGTCCCGGTGGCCTACTACTCGCGGACACTGTCGTCGGCCGAGCGCAACTACGCGCAGATCGACAAGGAGGCGTTGGCAATCGTGGCAGGGGTGAAAAAATTTCACCACTACTTGTACGGCCCCTGCTGGGCCTCCTCGCACCCGACCGGCAGACACCGCAGATAACCTCGCCCAGGGTGCTACGCTGGTCCATCTTCCTGGCGGGGTATGCGTACGACCTCGTCCATCGGCCCGGAAAGGCGATGGGCCACGCCGACGCACTGAGCCGCCTGCCCCT
>NW_015168059.1:68461-83580 GCF_001447785.1 Gekko japonicus
TGGATCCCAGCCCGAGTCGTACGGGTCAAGGGCCCCCGTTCGTACGAGGTCTCCAGCGAGGATGGCCAGATCCTCCACCGGCACATAGATCAGCTGCGCCGTCGCACGCTACAGCTGGACCCTGAGGATCCGGACGAGGACCCAGAGCCTGCCACATCGGCCCCACTACCGGAACCGGATCCACAGCCGCCTCTCCGTGAGGAACCCGAGGCACCTCACACCGTGGTGCCAGCCTGTCCTGCCTCCTCGGCGCCCTCGTCGGCCCCAGGCCCCTCGGCTCCCAGGGCCCCCGAGACCGAACCCATCGCTACCCCGGGGCCCCGACGCTCGACGCGCCCCAAGAAGCCACCCGCCTACTTGAAGGACTTCGTCTGTGGGTGCCTTCTGAACCAAGGGGGGAGGGGTGTAATGTATTCAGCCTGACATGCCCGGACTTGCCCGGGCTGGCCAGGCACAACTCTTCAATAGCTTCATGTCCAAAGACAATGGGTCTGTAGGATCCTAGCCGGCCCCAATCAGAGGGCCAGCTTCTCAGCCGGGAGACCAATGGTCGCCCGGTTACTGTAAATAGCCTATCGGGAGTAGGGGGTGTGTTTAGGTGTACTTGGTGGCGGGTTTTCTGAACATATATAACCAGCCTGCGAGCTGGTCCCTTCGTCTTTGTCCTGAACTAAATAAAGGTATGCTTAGCTGAAATCACTCTCCGTCAGCATACTTTTCAGCATGGTTCCTTGGTGCGAAAGGATACCCATTCACCAACTGAAGAAGAGGTCCCTTCTGAGGGCACATTCCCCTTATCCTCAGCATGGTGTCCTTTTTCCTCTCAACCCTCATGCTCCCTGACAGTGGCAAGGCTGCCATTTTCAGAGTGGGACAGATCTAACAAGTCCCCCAAAGTCTTCTCCATGTACCTAATTTTAAAAAATATTTTATTTATCTTTGGATTTATATCCCGCCTTACCCCGAAGGCTAACTGACTGTCTCTGCTTTTCCAGGTCAGCCACCTTGGCCTCAAGTGTGCAAACTCATTCCCTGAGAACCAGGAGCTCCTTGCACCAGGCACACTCCCAAGACTTCTGTCCAATAGGCAGATAGTCATACATGTGACACTCTGTGCAAAACACTGGATAGCCCCCAACCCCCTGCTGGCATTCTGCCTTCACTAGGCTTCTCATTGGCCACTGCATGTCTAATTGGCTGTGCAGACTAAAATCACCTTGGTCCAATCTGCATTGGTCTTTCCTGCTGCTGTGCCAATGATCTCACATCATTTCACAAATTTCTGTTTGCATTTCATGCCGCATCCACTCTCCTACTGTTTCAGTTTCAGTTTCAGTTAGCCTTTATTGGCATAAAAAAATACCTTAAAAGAAGAGTGCTATAAAACAAATATACATATAAAACCAAGCATTTTACAGACTACATAACATTGCATAATCTTACATAAAACAATTTGTTACAAAGTGTTGCTCATTTTGCTAGCTTTTTTCTGTCGTAGCTTTATAGCTGATTGTAAAAACATGGCTACCTTCACTAATATTTCAGGAGCGGAGTCATTCAGAAGGTGCACTTTTAAAGCATCAGGAAGGTCCATCATGTTGGCTAAAATAGGGTTTAAATATCTAAAACATATAACTGCATAAAACTGACAATGCAAACAGATATGAGAAACCATGCAAGATTGCTGATGGTATTCATAGAATCATAGAATGTTAGAGTTGGAAGGGACCTTGCAGGTCATCTAGTCCAACCCCCTGCACTCTGCAGGAGCATCGCCGAAAGATAGCCCTACAACATACCTAAAAGATGGTCATCCAGCCTCCGCTTGAAAACGTCCATTGAATCTTGCTAGAGAAAAGGCTCTGCGCTGTTGCAGTGCTTGTATATCAGATAGGTATGGGGCCATTCGGCCTACCGTGAGAGGAATCTCAAAGTTCAGAGGGGAGCAAGATTTGTTGGCTAATTTATTTATTTATTTATTTATTAAACTTATATCCCGCCCTCCCCCGTAGGGCTCAGGGCGGCTGTATAGCCTTTGTGTTTCAATGTCAAGGACTCTGCGTTTAATCATCTGAACAGCGCCCATAAAAGGGAGCATAAACAGTGAGTCCAGTGGGAAGCCCATGGCAGTTATTTTGTTCTCAATGTGTGGTAGCCAGTTAGACATGTTGGACTCTGTGAGCATTTGTTGTATAAGGCTCCCTTGGTCTACATTGTAATGTAAATACAGCCAATATTTTACTGTCATAAGCCACACACCAGATTCCACAGAATTTAACCCATAAGGCTGCATAAGGTACACAGCGCGGCATTCCCATGATCTTTCGAAGAAATTGAAGACATTCTATTGTGCCATTAAGTGCACTTATTCATCTTGGAATACCATACATGAGTTGGCCTTGAAGACATTTAATGCAGCTGGTATGAATTGATTGCCTCTGGTGTAGAAAAATCGGGAAATGGCAGAAGCATTGATATTGGCCATATTTATTGCTGAATTACACTGCACAGACCAAGAGGCATTATACTGGAAGCGCAAACCTAAGTATCGAAAAATGTTAACTTGTTCAATTAGTTTGCCTCCAATTGTCCATTTGAATGGCTTCCAAGTTTTAGAAAAGACAAGTATTTTGGATTTTTGATGGTTTAAAAGTAATTTGTTATAAAATATGAAAGATCTATTTAGTGAATGCTTTAAACCAACTTTGGAGCAGAACAATAGTACCATGTCATCCACATATAGTAGTAGAGGACATGGACAGAGCCCAGGTTACGAGCATGGCAATCAACAGCTTCGAGGTAAGGGGAGAATTCATTAAGGAACAGGTTAAATAGAAAGGGTGCTAATATACAGCCTTGTTTGATTCCTTTATTTGACGGGATTTTTGAAGTCAATTTCCCTGTCAGTGAAAATTTGATTTGACATTTTGTTGATGTGTATAGCTTTTTTATAAGGTTAAAAAGGTAAAGGTAAAGGTTCCCTTGCTCGAAAGCCAGTCGAGTTCTACTCTAGGGTTGCGGTAAGGTTAAGGAGTCTCTTATCTATGTTTAGATGTTGAAGTTTAGCCCAGAGGAGTTCCCTGTCGATTGAATCGAATGCCCTTTTAAGATCTATGAAGGCAGCCTGTAATTTTACATTGCTTCTTTTAACATACTTATTAACCAGGTGCTCTAATACAATGCAGTGGTCTGAAGTAGTTTTCCCTTTACAGAATCCCAGCTGTTCCGGGCCAAGACTCTCTGTTCTGTCATCCATATGGTCAGCTTAGATAGTACATGTTTGGCATACAGTTTGCCCGTAATGGAAACCAGGCTGATTGGTCTATAGTTGGAAGGAATTGAGCAATCACCCTTTTTGTAAATCGGGACCATGATTGCATTTAACCATGCATCATGAATAAGGCCAGATTTATCAATCATTGTAAAAAAGGACACAAGAGGGGTAGCCCACCAGTCAGGGTCTAGTTTTAAAATTTCAGGAAGAATTACTGTTTCATCTCAGCATCAGCTGTCTGCATCATTTTATTGCCATTTAGTGGTGACTCTGAGGTCACGACGGTGTCTCACTATGTTATTTCGATTTGGATTTGAAGTGGTTTAATTGCTCCTCCCCGCCCTCAAGCCACTGTGAGTGATAAGCAGACAACTGGAGCCAAATTCTCTCCCCTCCCCATCTTTTCTAAGGGAATACACAAATTGTCACAAAGGAAACTAGTTAGCTGAAAATCCAGTTGTTTGCATTTAAAAGCAGCCAGGGAACATTTTTCTGCAATTGTATTGGGGGTTTGGAAGCACCCCCACCCCTGAACCATTTGTTATTTCTTGGGGCAGTCCCCAGAATGCCCTGCCTGGCTGTTTTGTGTTTTTTACCCAGCTCGTTCCGTCTTTCCTGCCCTCCCTCTGCCGACCCCTCCACTAGGTAACCCCCCTTTATTTTCTCGGGGGGTCACAGGTGCCGTTTCCTCCCCCCCTCATGCTCTCCCTCTGTTCTGATGCAGACGGCGAGCTTTTTATACTGAGCCAAATGGAAGGCAAAGGAAGCTGGTGCCACAGCAAAATGAAACAGCTTTACATAGCAAATGCAGATTGGGCCCTTGTTTTAGTGGCAGCTACCACCACAGTGGCGCTGCGGTGGCTCAAGTGGTTAAGACGCTGAACTGCAGGCTGTGGAAGGTCGGTAGTTCATCAGTTTGAGACCCGAGTGTGCCGCATGACGGGGTGAGCTCCCATCTCTAGTTCCAGCTTCTGCCAACCTAGCAGTTCGAAAGCAAGGAATTGCAAGTAGATAAATAGGGACCACTTCAGTGGGAAGGGAACAGCGTTTCGTGCGCCTTGGTGTTTAGTCATGCCGGCCACATGACCACGGAAACGTCTTCGGACAGCACTGGCTCTTCGGCTTTGAAACGGAGATGAGCACCGCAACCCTAGAGTTGGACTCGACTGGCTTTCGAGCAAGGGAACATTTATTTACCACTACAGTACTGATTTTCTTTTCTCTCCCACTGTTCTTTCCCAGTGCATTTTTAAAAATCACTCCTCTTGTTCCTTGCTCTTGAGCTTTTTCCATGTGTGCATGGCCATGTGTATGGCTCCGCCTCCCACGGTGGCAGCCATTTTGTGGTTGCACCCAGCACCCTGTGTCAAAATTCCAAAGGTGCTCTCAGGCTCAAAAGGGCTGGGGACCCCCTGCTCTCACCTCTCTCCTTTTAGTTCTCTGGCTTTCGGTCTTTGTCCTATCTTTACGCTGCTGTCCGTGATGTGGCCTTCGAGAAACAAGTTATTATTGCGTGCATCTGCTGTTGTGATCCTGGCCTGAATAGGTGGAGGGTGTGCTGCTGCTGCTGCTGCTGCTGCTATTGTGATAAATTGGCGACTCTCTCTTCCTGGTTTCCCTTTCCCTTGATAGCAAGCATTCACAGCTTCTAATTTATTTCAAATCCCACACATTCTTTAAGCGTTGCCCCATGAAACCTCCTAGCAAATATAACTCACAGGACTGAAAAAATATTAAGGATTCGAGCAATTATTCAGAGGCAGCAAAATGCAAGCCATAAGAAAGAAATCAAACAGCGGCTCATTTTTCATGCCCCTCTCCTCCTGCGTCTGAAGAGACAGGCTGCCTGGGCCTTCCCAGATTTATAGCAGAGAGCTCCTTAACTGCAATGACGGAAACCAAATCAAGATTATTAATAATAGAGCGCAAGAGTCTCTCACGTTACAGCTTCTAGTGTGTGGTTGTCAGCCATCAGTTATCACAGATCTCAAACAAAGGCAGTGTTTTGTCCAGGAATGTGGTGAAACTGAGCAAAGATGAGAAGGGGGCAAAAACGTGGGGAACAGACCAAAGACTGGGTTACACTCAGGGCTGCATGTAAAATACTAAAGGAAAGAGAAATATATCAGATAATCCATGTTCTGACACCAAGAAAGGCAGAATCCTACAGCCCCTCTGTCATTATGCAAACTGAGCGATTTGACCAAATTTTGATTTTGCATAATTTGTTTGGGTTTTGCTAGTCAAGAGGGAGGGGAGCCAGGGGCAAGACGCAGAGCAGTACAGCCAGCCCTGGAGTTGCCACCTGTGGCCTGGGGGATTCCTGGAGACCCTGGGAGGGTACCTGGGGGGAGGGGCTTCCATTTCTCTGAGGCTGGATAGCACACGGTAGACTCTGCCTTCCAAAGCTGTGCTGTTCTGCCGGAGACCAGATCTCTGTGGCCTGGTAAAGGTAAAGGGTAAAGGTTCCCTTGCTCGAGAGCCAGTCGAGTCCGACTCTAGGGTTGCGGTGTTCATCTCCGTTTCAAAGCTGAAGAGCCAGCGCTGTCCGAAAACGTTTCCGTGGTCATGTGGCCGGCATGACTAAACACCAAGGATGTTGGCCTGGAGATCAATGGTAATTCTTGGAGATTGGCAACCGTAGGCTGACCTCTGGCCACTGGGAACCTACGCCAGCTTTCCCCACACAATTTCAAGATCCGCTTTACAAACTGAAACATGATTTAAAAATGATGATGATAATAATAATAATAATTGAGAGTTGATTCTGTGACCCAAACCCTATGCTACATTTCTACCGAACCGTGGCATATTGGCAAATATTTAGTAACTGGTCATCTCTCCATTCACATTTTAAATATATTATTTATTTAAAGCATTTCTCTGCCACCTGTCCATACAAATAGGGTCTCCAAAGTGAAATGAGAAATTTTATTTATGTATTTACTGGGGGGAAAGCTTATTAGCGGCCTTTCTTCTTTATGGAGCTCAAGGCGGGTTACAAAATTTGGAATTCCTGGTAAGTTGAACAGACCGTCTGCCTCTCCATGTTGGCTGGCAAATACTGTCATGAACTACCCTTGGCTTCCAAAAATATTAAGCACCCAGAGAATATCTGGCCAATAATGTTTAGAAAATCCCAGGATATAACTGGATATAAAATGTACAGTGCTGGAGAATCTATTTGCACTCCCTGGTTTCCATCACAAGGTTGTCACCACCCACTCTATGTGTTTCAGCCTGTTTCCTGGCGCTGCAGGATATTCCAGAACCGGTACGGTTCCTCCAGCTTGCCATAACACTCCACCTTCCCGTACTTCCTTAGAGAGCTTCTTTCCCCCAAGCAGTCCTCTGATAAAGTTTCCTACGATCCTGCTTCCTCTCACACCGCTCAGGCTTAATAATGAATTATGACCTGGGAAGATGTTAGGGTGAGATCTCATCTATTTCACCGCATCGTTTAGCTCGCACTGCGAGGATGATCTAGCCGATCCCCAGTGGCTCTGCGCCGGCCTGACCTTTGAGAGAGTTTGATTGATTATTTTTAGTGCATTACGCTGTCTTCAGCCTACTTGACTGTAACAGGGCTGAAGGCCTATGATTTATGGGAGACATCTGGGATTCCACGGAGTAGCATACATATTGTGTCACACAAGAAGCTCCCATTGATCCATCCCAATACCCAGCAAAGCGATGGGGTGTCAGATTCAAAATCAGCTCCAGTTCACAAACCCTAACTGAGCAGGTGGCCGGGAAGGTTCTGGAGCGGGCTGCGTCTCTGACTGTGGGAACAAAATCAGAAACAGCTGAGGCCCTTCCTGTCCTCGCCTCCCACCGACAGGCGGTCTCCATATTGTTACTAACAAACGGCAGGGGAGGCCGTAATGGTTCCCACCTATCCAAAGGTGAGAAAACCTCATGCCGCCCTCTGGGACTGCTAGAGAGTCATTTCGGGATTTCAGCACAGAGGCGAGGATATCTTTCATCAGACCCCTTTTCCTCCTTGAAGTCTTTGGCTGAACCCTGAAGGGTCCCCGCAGACAGTACATGGGAGAGACGCAGGAACAGGCACCTGGTAGGGTTTTTTCCTGAAAAGAAACGCTAATAGCTGCAGCAGAGAGCAGCAGAGGGATGGGGCGGGGCTGCTTAACCTTCCCCTTCCACCTCTCTGCTCAAAGTCACGCACACACCCCACACACACACCCAAGCTTTCTCACGGGAAAAGATACATCAACTTCATATCCCCCCCCCCCCTGGAAAAAACAGCTGTACTTTGAGAGCAAGAGAAAGATCACTTAGCCCTGTCTGGGATTACTCAGTGAGCATCATCACGGTTAATGGGGCCGGGAACCAGGTATCCCTGACAGCTCTCTGACCGGATCAGAGGAAGGCAGCTGAGACTGTCCATAAAATGCACATTCCAAGCTCCTACAGCCTCAGTTTGCCCGGCAGCTGTGCTGGGAAAGGAGAACAACCTGAAACCTTCAACCTCCACTAGATCTTGAGGTTCAGAATTAGGATCCCCACTTTGTTATTACTCATTTTATCTATTTATTTATTTATTTGATTTATATCCCGCCCTCCCCCCCAAGGCAGGCCCAGGGCAGCTTAAATAAAATTTGACAAGTAAAACAGCAATTATAAATATAGCTCTAAAAACAAGACTCAGAGGGCTAGTATCAGTATTATACGGCGATGGCGAGGTAGTAATAGCAGCAGACATACTAAACAAATACAGTTTGGCAAAGCGTAGGCTACTGATGGTGGCATTGGGCACAGGGTCTTAGTTGTTACATGAACATGAACAATGGGAACAACCATCCGCCTGTCTGCCTAAGCGCTAGAACATCTCACAGCCGGGAAAAGGAGCCGAGCCGAAAGAATGACACCAGCCTCCACCAGGGTGCCGGTAGGCAGCCCCTTCCATTGAATTGATGTGGCCTTAGTTAGGATTCAAATATGTGACTAGCACCCAAAAATGTAAAGCGCCCAGAGACCCCTACGGGGGTTAGGGCGGTATATCAAGTTGAAATAATAAATAAATAAATAAATAAATAAGAACATAAGAGACGCCAATATTGGATCAGGCCAAAGGCCCATCCAGTCCAGCACTCTGTGTCACACAGTGGCCAGAAATACCAGGTGCCATCAGGAGGTCCACCAGTGGGGCCAGTTCCCTTTTGAAGCCGTCCATGCTTGTAGCCGCCACCACTTCCTGTGGCAGTGAATTCCAAGTGTTAATCACTCTTTGGGTGAAGAAGTACTTCCTTTTATCCGTTCTAACCCGACCGCTCAGCAATTTCATGGAGTGCCCACGAGTTCTTGTATTGTGAGAAAGGAAGAAAAGTACCTCTTTCTCTACCTGCTCTTTCCCATGCATAATCTTATAAACCTCGATCATGTCACCCCTCAGTCGTCGTTTCTCCAAACTAAAGAGCCCTAAGCGCTTTAACCTTTCCTCATAGGGAAAGTGTTCCAACCCTTTTATCATTCGAGTTGCCCTTTTCTGCACTTTTTCCAAAGCTATAATATCCTTTTTAAGGTGTGGTGACCAGAATTGCACACAGTATTCCAGATGAGGTCGCACCATTGATTTATATAGGGGCATTATGATATTGGCTGATCTATTTTCAAAACCCTTCCTAATAATCCCCAGCATAGCATTGGCCTTCTTTATTGCAGTCACACACTGTCTCGACATTTTCAGTGAGTTATCCACTACAACTCCAAGATCTCTCTCTTGCTCAGTCTCTGCCAGTTCAGACCCCATCAACGTGTATTTATATTTAGGATTTTTGGCTCCAATGTGCATCACCTTGCACTTGGCCACATTGAACCCCATTTGCCATGTTGACGCCCACTTGCCCATCTTTGACAGATCCCTTTGGAGTGCCTCACAATCCTCACTGGTTTTCACCACCATGAACAACTTCATATCATCCGCAAATTTAGCCACTTCACTGCTTACTCCCAACTCCAAATCATTAATGAACAAGCTCCCTAACTAAAGGCCTGGTGGAAAAGCTCCGTTTTACAGGCCCTGCAAAACTGTAAGAGGGCCTGCAGGACCCTAGTATCTTCTGGGAGCTCGTTCCACCAGTGTGGAGCCACCACTGAAAAGGCCCTGGCCCTGGTTGATGCTAGCCTGGCATGTTTAGGACCCTGGAGGGCCAGACGGTTTTGAGACCCCAACCGCAGTGCTCTCTGGGGAACAAGTGGGGAATGGCAGCCCCTCAGGTAGGTAGGCCCCTGACAATAAAAGGCTTTAAAGGTGAGCACCAGCACCTTGAAGCGAATCCGGTAAGCTATAGGCAGCCAGTGCAATGCTTGTAGTGCAGGCTGAATGTGCTCCCATATGGGGAGACCCAATAACAGCCTGGCCGCTGCATTCTGCACCAGCTGAAGCTTCCGGATTTGGGACAAGGGCAGCCCCATGTAGAGAGCATTACAGTAGTCCAATCTCGAGGTGACCATCACATGGATCACTGTTGCCAAGTCGTTGCGTTCAAGGAAGGGAACCAACCACCTAATCAGCTGGAGGTGGTAAAAGGCAGATTTGGCAGTGGCTGCTACCTGGGCCTCCATCGTTACGGAGGCATCCAAGAACACTTCCAAGCGCCTAACCTCCAGTGCCGGCACCAATGGCACCCTGTCAAAGGTCGGGAGTGGGATCCCTAACCCCGGGCCGTCCCAACTCAGGCACAGGACCTCCGTCTTCATTGGATTCAGTTTCGGTTGGCTCAGTCTAAGCCAACCAGCCACGGCCTGCAACGCCAGGTCCAGATCTCCCAGACTAGAGTCAGACTGGCTGCCCAACAACAGATAGAGCTGTGTGTCATCTGCGTACTGGTGACACCCCAGCCCATGCCTCCGGGCAATCTGGGCAAGGTGGAGCATGTAGATGTTAAATAACATCACAGAAAGTATTGCCCCTTGGGGCACTCCACAGACTAGTGGATGCCTTTGGGACAACTGTTCCCATAGTGCCACCCTTTGTCCCCAACCCTGTAGGAATGAGGAGAGCAACTGTAAGGCAGACCCCTGAATCCCTGCTTCGGTGAGGCGATTAATCAGTAGTCGATGGTCAACCGTGTCAAACACCGCCGACAGGTCCAACAGCAGCAACACTGCCAAACCGCCCAGATCTAGATGCCTCTGAAGGTCATCTGTGAGGGCGACCAGTACTGTCTCCATCCCATGGCCTGGTCAGAAGCCAGACTGGAAGGGGTCTAATGTGGAAGTGTCATCCAAAAAACGCTGCAGCTGATTTGCCACCGTCAACTAGTTTGCCCAAGTAGGGCAAATTGGAAACTGGACGGTAGTTAGCCAATTCGGCCAGATCCAAGGATGGTTTTTTTAAAGAGGGAGCTTACCACTGCTCCCTTGAGTGCCCCCAGGGAACAAATTGTTGATAATGTCCCTTAGGGCACCTCATAGCCATCTCGGCTGGCAACAACAACAACAACAACAATAATAATAATAAACTTTATTGTCATTGTACATAGTACAACGAAATTAAGGTGCAATCATTCGGTGATCTACAAGCATACTCATATACACTCACACAACCATACTCATATACACTCACACAACCATTAGGGTTCACATTGCAACTTAATTAGCCATGATGGGCACGGATCAAGGCTGCAGGTGGTTGGGCGTGCAGTTGAGAGTAATTTGTCAACTTCCTCTAGACTGAGCAGACTGAAATAATCCAAAACTTGACCAGAAGATTAAAATTAAATTTAAAATTAGCATTTTAAAGATGTGTTTCGAAGCCTATTTGCACCTTCTAGGACTTTCCAAGTAAGAATGTGTGGAATTGTCCAAGAGAGGTCCCATGAACATCTTGCCAGCTCATGTAGTTATCGCCAACAACTTGTGGTAATAGAATGACACTGGATAAAGCACATCTGGAATATGGTGAGTTCCGTGTGCACCACAGTGTTGTTGGCAGATTTGGGAAATGTTTCATGAGGATAGTAGTGGCTACAAACATTTGCCATAGATCATACAGGGCAGTTCTTTAGAAGGACTGGAAGAAGGGATATTTTCACTCTCTGTACCCCATATCCCTCCCTCTTGGCTACCCATCTTGGGAGCCTTATCCCTTTACTCTCTTGATTACTTGGGAACTCCCTTCCCCGGATACCAGCCAAAGTCCAAACCAGAGAGCCCTTGAGAAATGCAGAATCCTATCTGGGCTAGTTTTGGCATGTGAAGATTAAGATGGGTAAATCTTAATATGATGAACTTCTCTTGGGAAATGGGTTGCTTTTGTTCTCAATACAGGTTGGGCAGGCTCTAGACGCTTCAAAATAGATAGCTTGATAATGAGGTAATTTTCCTTGAACTTGTTCTGTGTCTCTCGTTTGAGCTGGCCAATGTCACAAGCAAAACCTTGCCTAAGGCCAAAGGCCCCTACAATCAGGACACACAGAGAGACATCGCAGGCCAACGTTGTTCCAGCTGCTGCGGCTGGGAACTGGACGGAACAGAGTCTGGAAAAGCCTCCAAGTTAATGCAGAAGGCAAACAACTGCAAAGGTATTTTGACCGGCCGGCCCCACTTTGTATAAGCACTGCTCTTTCGGTCTGACTTCCTGTCAACCAAGGTGCTTTTTGGCTAGACGTCTGCTGTGTTTTACTTTGGCACAATTTAGATCCAAAATGTATTGGGCCCAGGGCCAAAATAAGCATGAGTGGCAGTGAAATAGCGTCTGACTGCTCTAAGTTCATGTTTCCAACTCATGCCTGGCTGCTCTGGGGACATCTCTACACTAGAGCAAACTGGACCAGGCGTACCAGCAACTACCAGTGGATGAAGCCTTGAGAGGTGTGGTTGTAGGAGAAGTGTGTTATCTGGAACAGAATTCTCAGCATACCCTCAAACTACAAATCCCAGGATTCTTTGGAGGGATGTGATGAGAGTTAAAACGACCTCGGGGGGGGGGGGTTCAGGGCAAGAGACCAACCGACGTGGTTTGCCATGCCTCTCTGCATGGCGACCCCGGACTTCTTTGGTGGTCTCCCATCCAAGTACCAACCAGGGCCGACCCTGCTTAGCAGCCAAGATCTTAAGAGACTGGAGAGACTGGGCCGGGGCCAAACAATTTGGACACTGGATATTACTAGTAGAGGAATTCCTGCAGCCAGGTCTTACAGGCCCACGGATATTCTCAACTTACTTCAAATTTTCCCAATCACTTCCCACAAAGGTCAGGCAAAGGTAACTACCCTTTTGTACTTTTAACTTCTTTACCCATTACATGTAATCTTTTGAATTTGTATGCTGCTGGGACCAGGGAGACTGGCGATCTACCCGTAGCACAAAACCCAAACACAAGGACAAATAACAAACCTCTACCAAGGGCAGCAGAGACATGGAAAACAACGCCAGAGCAGAGCATAGGAGCATAGGAGCACCGTTGTACTGGCAGTTCATGGCAGCCAGGAAATTGTGTTCACAGATTACCAGGAATATCCAAAATCTCCCTTACAAAGCTCATGTCTTAACTAGACTTGGTTTCCCTTGAAAGTCTCCAGATGTTTTGCCTGGGGGTAAAATTTGCTTTACAATTAAACATTTGCTTTAATAAAAATTTCAGTGGTAACTACGTGTGTTTTTTTTTGGGGGGGAGGGTATTGAGATTTCTGGCAACTTAAGCCTGGAGCACAATCTAGGTTTGTCCCTATCAGTAAAAGTGAGCCCTAGCAGTTCGAAAGCAAGAAATTGCAAGTAGATAAATAGGTACCACTTCAGTGGGAAGGTCACAGCGTCCCGTGCGCCTTGGTGTTTAGTCATGCCGGCCACATGACCACGGAAACGTCTTTGGACAGCGCTGGCTCTTCGGCTTGGAAACGGAGATGAGCCTAGAGTTGGACTCGACTGGCTTTTATTTATTTATTTATTGGATTTCTACCCTGCCCTCCCAGCAATGTCATTGCTATAGGTCCAAACTACCTGTTACATTTTCTAACAAGTCGAGTCCAAATTCCCTGGGGCTGACTCTCTATCCATGCAGCTACACAGCAGCTGCAGGGAATGATATCCACAGGGGCCCAATTCAGCTTAGGACCCGAGTCCCCCTGTGCTGTTTTCCCAAGCTGAAACGACCTTAAGAGGGAGGGAGTTACTTGCCCCGTTTTGTTCCATGAACCCACAGCTTCCCAACGGGATGAAGAACTCCCACCTGGAAAACATAACCCAGGAAACAGAGCTTTGAACCACAAGGAAAGGCAGAGTATAAATGTTTTAATTAATAAAACATGTAGTTTGGCCATATATAATAAGGAATTAAAAGAGGTCAAAAGAGTAATTCTCAACACCTAATGAAAAATGTTAATTTCCTCCCCCTCTTTTAGCAATGCACCTATTAAGCTGAAGATGGCAACAGCAATGGATGTGATGGTAGCAAGAAAGCAGCATACAATGGCACACGTGTGCCTGTCTTCTCCCTCCCGCCCGCCCCCGCAAATAGACGCATTCAGGCTGTTCCAATATAGATAAACAATCGATTGGATATTCATCTCGTTGGTCATATTTGCTACCTGTAAGGGCTGTGCAAGTTGAACCGGTAGATAATGGAACATTCCTGGCCAGTACAGCATGGTGTTTAAACCCAGGGCGATTTCGCACTAGAGCTGCCTCGCGGCGCAGCCGCCGTTTGCCTCGACACAAACATGTCAATTTCATACCCGAAGCTGCGGGGCTGCATTTTGACTCGCGGCTTCGCCCGATTCCCTCCGCAGTTTCGTGATCCTGGTTTTTGAGGATCACGAAACTGCGGAGGAAATTGGGCGAAGCCGCGGGTCAAATGCAGCCCCGCAGCCTCAGGTGTGAAATTGACAAATAGTTTCGGGGCAAACAGCGGCTGCGCTGCGAGGCAGCTCTAGTGCGAAATCACCCCCAGTTTGGCCACAATCTCCAGGAACGAATGAGAAGTGATAAATCTGTGCCTGTCTATAGCTTCTCTGCACTTTCCTCCCAGCTGGGTGCAGTTCCGGTATCGGAATCCTGTGACCATCTAGGTGCCAAAGGAAAGCAACCTGCAAACACTGGGCATGGCCTTCTGCTATTTAAAAGAGCCATTCCTGTATTGTGGCTGGTTTGAGCTTAGAACCCATAGATCTCCTGTCCTCATATCTTAAACCACAAATCTCCAACCTTTTTTGAGCCTGCAGGCACCTCTGGAATCCTGACGTGGCGTGGTAGGCACAGCTACGAAATGGCTGCCAAAACATAGCTAGCACACAGGAGGTATAACCAGCCACAAAATGGTTGGTTGCCCCAACTTATTTTCAGTGGACATCTTTGTGCTGTGGTGGCAACGATTGCCAAAGCCAAGTTTTTAAAAATCTGCCCAGCGAATCAGAAGCCTTGCTGGGCATCAGCCCCACCTGGCCCTGCCCATCTTCTAAAAACACTTGGTGGACGCCCACGGGCACCACGTTGGGGAGCCCCCTCTCAAACAGATTCAATTCTTGAGGCTCCAGTCAGTGGCGCCTCTAACTGGCAGTGGTTACGGAGAAGCTCCCCTCAAACTTCCTCTTGGAAGCTTTCTGACCGTTGAAGCTTGCCAACATTTCCATCCATACGGATGGATGCTAAACTTTCCACAGTAATTCAACAGCACTTTGGAAATGGCCGGAATCCAAATCAAAATTCGCCAGAGAGCTTTGCAGTGGCTTAAGTTACAGCCCCCCTTCCCAGTTGCACAGTTTTCCCTCTGCCAAATATTTTACCCTCTTCAAAGCAAAAACAGGCCGAAGGGGGAGAAGGGAGGGGGGTCACGCAGAGACTGGCCGCCAGTCTTCCTCTTGCCAAGAGCAGAAAGAGGCGGGGG
>NW_015168059.1:83716-87121 GCF_001447785.1 Gekko japonicus
GGGGGGGATGTCTCTTCCTCCAGATGATGACTTCAGCAACACCTAACGCCAGAGAAGAATGCAACTCCCTGAGCAGACTTAAACTATTTGTCTCTCCCTGCAAATGGAGATGACATCATAGACACTTGGGGGGGGGGGGGCTTGAATTTTGTTTTGGGCATTCGTGAGCCTCTTGCGTGCTTTTATACCAAAGTCTTAATGCATCCTGATATAACAATGGCTGTCGTGAAAGGACCGGGAAGGAGGGTCTACAACCTTTGGAGAATAAATTTTGAATAGACCAATAATAGTGGCTTTTATTCAGTCAGGGCTACTTTGGTAGCTGAATAGAGATGAAACCTGCTGTATTTTATATCCATTAATCCAAGTCCTGTATTTGGCTGAATAAATACCCCCAAAATATCTTATCAGTGGTTTGGGGGTATTTATTTGGCACAGTATTTATTTATTTATTTATTTATTTATTTGTATTTATAGCCCACCCATTTGTATATACCAAGCACACAGCCCTATGAAGAATCCACCACTTGTGAGGGAGACTGTTGAACACACTTCACCATCAGAAAGTTCTTCCCCAAATTTGTTGGAACTGGAGGAGTGTACACTGTCTCCTGCCCCGGACTTCAAAGATGGCACCATAGATTTAGAGACTGATAGAGAGGTCTGGACTCACAGAGCATCCTTTCCTTCCTCTTATCTGCTACTATCCTTTGAAGTAGAATGCTATTCTTGGGGATAAGATTTCCTTCCCTTCAGCTTAACACATCTCTCCCACACACACACACACAAAGAAGGAAGACGTTCTCCATCTTTGGAACCATGGTTGCAGGAGATGCATTTTCCATCTGCATTCATCATAGCTAGTTAGATTAGATTCTATCCCTGCCTCTCACCTATACTATTACTTTGAAACTGACAAAAGTCTTCGTGAAACTCTGTAACCTTGCTAGCTGCTGCTGTGTGTAAGCCTCGTGCACTCCGCTACGAAAGAGAGACTCCTGGCTATACCATACCAGTGAATCTAACAAAATTTAGATGAAACTTTGCTGTATTTTATATCCATTCATCCGAGTCCTGTCATCCAACATTTCTGGAAATATATCCACTCCATAGGAGCTGCGGTGGCTCAAGTGGTTAAGATGCTGAACTGCAGGCTGTGGAAGGTCAGTAGTTCAGCCATTCGAGACCCGAGTGTGCCGCATGACAGAGTGAGCTCCCGTCTCTAGTTCCAGCTCCTACCAACCTAGCAGTTCGAAAGCAAGAAATTGCAAGTAGATAAACATGTACCGCTTCGGTGGGAAAGTAACAGCGTTCCGTGCGCCTTGGTGTTTAGTCATGCCGGCCATGTGACCACAGAAACATCTTCGGACAGTGCTGGCTCTCCGGCTTTGAAACGGAGATGAGCACCGCAACCCTAGAGTTGGACTCGACTGGCTTTCAAGCAAGGGAAACCGTTTACCTTTACCTTTTTACCCACTCCATATGTCACCCCTTTAGGTATCAGGAGGTGGCAATGATGTCACCTCACAACCGTCTCTTCTCCAATGTAGATTTCCAGCTCCTTCAGTCTCTCCTCATAGGCCACGGTCTCAAAACCCCTCACCAGCTTTCTTGCCCTCTGCTGGACCCCAAACTGAACCCAGTACTCCAGGTGAAGTCTAACCAAAACAATGTACAGCTGCACCAATACCTCATGTGACTTCAACAGGATACTTCTGCTAATGGGGCCTAAAACCACAATCTTAACGATCAGGCACAGGGGCGGGGATTGTGGCATAAGCAGAGGGTTGTGGCCAGCTTTCCCCTCCATGGTGCCTTTCTTGGCTTTAAAGGCCCCCTGGAGAGCAGCTGCTCGCCTGTTGGGAGACAGATGCACCTGGGAATGAAGTCCAAGGGGGAGGGAAGATGCAGAAATGTGCACACCTGGCTAGACCTGGAAAGAGCACGGTGTCACTTGAGGCTTTGCCAGTTTATACAAAACTCAGGCAAGGTGTGTTGAGCGGGGAGGGATACTGTATCAAACCACTTTGAGTATGTTCTAGTGCAGATGGGATACATAAATTTGAATAACAACATTAGAGTCCAGTACCACCTTAGAGACCAACAAGATTTTTTTGGGGGGTGTGACGTTTTGAGAGTCAAAGTTCTGGCAAAGGCAGCTGGGCAGCTGATAGCCCGAAACTCTTGTTGGTTTCCAAAGTGCTCCTGGCCTCGAATGTGGCTGATCTACTGCAGACCAGCACGGCAACCCTCTGGAACGGTAGATTTAAATGTAGACAGACAGAAAGAGATGGAGAAGGACCTGCTCTCAGAACATTAGAGCTCAGTGGGGTCCACCCTGAGAAGAGGTGGGATGGTGGGATGAGTCTCTTATATGGAGCACAGCGATTGAAGGATATACCTCGTTCAAACGGAACAGAATAAACAAAAAAGGAGGCAGGGTGGCACTATATGTCAAGAATGAATAAGCTTGCACTGAAATTTAGGATTTTGAGAGTTGCCCTGTTGAAAGTGTGTGGGTAAGGGTAGAACGAGGGGGGGGAGAAGGGGAAATTGTTGTTGGGGTATACTACAGACCTCCAAACCAACCAGAGGAACTGGATGATGCATTTGTACAACGAGGTGAGTCTGCTAGCGCACCGCCATCAACCGGAAGTCCGTGGTTATTTGAGATTTCAACTATCCAGATATTTGCTGGAAATCTAACTCTGCTAGATATGGGGCATCTCGCAGATTCTTGAATAGTTTTGCGGACAACTTCATTCTCAGAAGGTGGAGATGGGAACCAGAGGATCTGTTATCCTAGATTTAATCCTGACTAACAGGGAAGAACTGGTTGATGAAGTGCACGTTGTGGGATCCTTGGGGAATAGTGACCACGTCAGCTTGGAATTTGACATAGAAGATGTGAAACCAGGACATAGCAGGACTCATATCCTGGACTTCAGGAAAGCTCAGAGAAATATTAGGTACGATCCTATGGTTGAAAATGCTGAGGGGCTCGCAAACCAGCAGTTAGAGAGGGGGTGCGAATGTCCACGCCACTTGGGAACCTTTGCGAAGAATCTCCAGTCATGGAGCGCTGAGGGTCGCCTCTGTCCCGGCACGCTGTCGGGAAATTGAGGTGTCCCTTTGCTCCAACGGTCTGTCTGCTGTGTTCCAGAAAGGACTAAGCTACGCACACCCCATCAAGCGAGTGGAGGTTGAGCGGTAAATAAGCATATCTGTCGGCGAGATCTACTTGATCTACATATGAAGAGTGAGTAAAGTTGAAATGAAACAACAAAGCGAAAGCCCCCTGGGGAAAAGTGAGTGGGGAGAGGGGACTCTCCTCCACTAAGAACTGTTTATAAGTGTTATGGAGCTAGAAGAAAGGGGGGCAGGTTTAAAAGCAGCAATGGACTA
>NW_015168059.1:87620-90635 GCF_001447785.1 Gekko japonicus
AGCTGTCCTTGAAAAAGAGCAGTTTGTATCAGAGTTCTCTCAGCCCCACCCACCCCACAGGGTGTCTGTTGTGGGGAGGGGAAGGGAAAGGAGTTTGTAAGCCACTCTGAGACACGTTTGGGTAGTGAAGGGCGGGGTATAAATCCAATATCTTCTTCTTCTGCCAGGGGTTTTTCTGGAGAGAGCTGGTGTTACTCAGCGGCCATTTTTTTGACATATTTATTGCTTTACAACTGTTGACCTTATAACCAGTGTTCCATCTAAGCTGAGTTAGCTCACAGTTTTTTAGCTTCCCTCACATGTTTTTATCTCAGCTCAGGAAGGGACGGCTCCAGAGCAAACTAATCTATGCAGCAGCCCAATGGCTCGCTCACAACTTTAATGCCGGTAGCTCACAAAGTAGAATTTTTGCTCACAGGACTCCACAGCTTAGAGGGAGCATTGCTTATAACCTTAGCTTGTTATTTAGTTTTGTCTTCGCATATCTTAAAACGTCTTCATCATGTTACATGGTCAGGCCTCACCTGGAGTCCTGTGTCCAGTTTTGGGCACCACATTTTAGGAAGGATGTTGACAAGCTCGAGCGTGTCCAGAAGAGGGCAACCAGGATGGTGAGAGGGTTGGAATCCAAGTCTTATGAGGAAAGGCTGAAAGAGTTGGGTCTGTTTAGCCTGGGAAAGAGAAGGCTTAGAGGGGACATGATTGCATTCGGTCTGGGCTGTCATGTAGTCTGAAAGGCTGTCATGTAGAGGATCAGAGTGGATCAATTCTCTCTTGCTCCGGATTGCAGGACCAGATCTAATGGGTAGAAATTACAAGGGAGTCATTACTGGCTAAATATCAGGAGAAACTTCCTAACTGTCAGAGTGGTTGAGCAGTGGAACAGTCTGCCTCGGGAGGTGGTGGGTGCTCCTTCGCTGGACGTTCTCAAGCAGAGGCTGGACGACCCTCTTTCGGGTGTGTTGTAGTCTATGCTCCTGCAGAGTGCATGGGGTTGGACTAGATGACCTGCAAGATCCCTTCCAACTCTCACATTCTATGATTCTATGATTCTAAGACAGGAATGGCGCAGAGGTTGATGACCTACATCTATGAAACACAACCTACATGCTATAAAACAAGACTATATACTAGTAAAATGCCTTTCTCTGTCTGACTCCACCTGTCTATTCAGATCATCAGGAGAAAGCCAGAAACTGCTTTTTCCAATACAAAGGTGGGATTTGTGGTAGGACCACACTGGGGTTTCCCCCCATCCCCTCACAGGATGCAAACGGGGTTGCTTGTCATCATGGGAATTGTAGTTCCATTTCCCAGCGTGGCTGTAATCATATCATGTATGCACAGTACGGCTAAGACATTTTGCAAAGTCTTCTGCCTTAGCATATACATGCAGACACCCACTCAGATCTTGCTGGGCCTTGAAACCAGAGCTACAGGCCTCTTGCAGTGAACTCCTCCCCCCCCAGCCTGTGGTTCAAGGGAAGTGTTTTTTCCGGTGCATCTCCTCATGAATTGCCCCCCACACCCCTCATTAGGGACGGTGATGGATGTCTTAACCTGAATGTTTCCTTGGATTTGTAATCTATCGATTGCTCTGCGGGCTGCAAGGCCAAAGGGGTATGACTCAGCCCCCAGTGATGACTGAAGGGGGCCCAGCTGGCTTTGAAAGGCAAGCCATGGTGGGCTCTTGGGCTCCAGAGACATCCAGGCAGCAAACTGTTTGAAAGTAAATCTCTCCAGCAGCTGGAATCCAAATAACATCTCCCCGTTTAGGAGCGGGCTCTTCAAACAGCTGCTTTTATGTTCCTTGGAAGTCCTGTGGGACATGGCTAGCTGCAGTGGCATGCACAGCCAAGATCGATACGTTTTGGACCCCTGGTCATTGCCTATGGCAGAGGGCACCCTGGGAAACATTCCTCAGAGGGCACACCTATAGTGGAACCCCCCCCCCCCAATTACCCTAGGAACTGTAATTTGGTAGGATATTGAGTACTCTCTATGAAAAGCTCCCACCCTTTCACATAACCAGGGGTTATTTCGTAGAAAAAGAGGTGCAGGAGCTCATTAGCATAACTCATTAGCATAACTCGTTTGCATATGCCACCACACCCCCTGACATCACCGGAAGTGTGTCAGAAGGCCACACCCACCACTCAGGCTCCACTGGACTGTTTTGGATTGCTAGCTATTGCGGGGGGGGGGGAGGAACGTGCAGATCTGCCCTCACAGAGGAGGGAGAGCTTGTACCTGAATAAGACTTGGTCTTAAAGGTGCCACTGGACTGTTTTGGACTGGGTTGGGTGGGGTGGGAGCTCTGCAGCTTACCTGGCTGCTTCTTGCTCTGACTGAGGGCTGCTGGGAGCAGGGGGTGGGGCTTGTTGCACGTGCCCGCCCCCTGGGCTCTTTACTGCCGGAGCTCCGCTCCTGTGCGCTCCTGCAGGAAAGGACCCCTGCACGTAATTGCATTTGCCAGAGCTGCCTTGGGAGGGAGATGCTGGCACGCTCTCCCTCTCTCTTCACACACAAAGGTTGCCAACTCCATGGAGATCTGGGGCGGGAACCTGGGCAGGGCAGGGCTTGGGGAGGGGAGGGACCTCAGCAAGTTACAATGCCGCAGAGTCCACCCTCCAAAGGGGACCTCTTCTCCAGGGGAACTGATCGCTGCAGTCTGGAGGTCAGTCAGTCAGTCAGTTAAAACATTTATACCCACACCTTTCTGTTAGGTGTTACAAGTTGAAAACACTCAGTATGTCTGTGGTTGAATGTTTATGTTACTCACAGGAAGTCACATGTTTCTCATGTAACCAATGTTCTTTAGCTGTAGGATGCCCGGGAATTTTCTCCCTGATCTAGGGATTTGATTGGGACTAAAGTGTCAAGGTGTATTACCATTTTATGGCTTCTCTTCCCGTCTTTGTTTGGTAAGAAGAAGAAGAAGAAGAAGAAGAAGAAGAAGAAGAAGAAGAAGAAGAAGAAGAAGAAGAAGAAGAAGAAGAAGAAGAAGAAGAAGAA